>NW_028274809.1:56907500-57087500 GCF_037043125.1 Eumetopias jubatus
CCCCGAGGTTTTGGCTTTCCCGGCCGGTAATGAATCACCGCCTCCAAGCCAGCCTTGGACGCAGGCGGTGACCTCCAGGGGAACACCGTGCCCCTTGTGTGGCCCAGCGGTCATCCTCTCCGGGACTCTGGCGGGGCCGGATGGGTGAACCTGGCAGCCTCCGGAGACCCTTGGTTCCTCCAAGCCAGACCAGGAGACGGTTTAACTTATTCCTGAGGTGGGGGCTGCTGGCAAGGGGTTTTAATGAGCCCTTTGGGGAGAGCTGAGTCTAGGAAGCTGGTGACAGCGCTGTTACAACTCTCATGCCAAGACCGTCTGGCAGCTTTTTGGGGGAGGGGGGAGGGAGGTTAGCCCAAGTTCCACCCTGGAGTGGAAGCTGCGGGAGGGCAGGGTAAGGCCTCATATTCCAAGCTCCGATTTTGTTCCCCAATCCCTGCATAAGCAGCGCTCGTTTGCCCACCCTGATCGCCAGGCCTGAGTCAAGTTTTCTAAGGCAAGATCAGAGCCCCAGGACAGAAGGCTTTGCAGGGAGGCAGGAAGATTAAAATGCGGGTTCCACGGGGACCTCCTTACATTCCATTGCGGCCCCACCTCCACTTTTTATCTTGGGCAGTTAACATTAAAGTGTTTCCATTTTACAGGTACTCAAAAGCACTTTTGTATATTAACTCATTTAATTCTCTCCACACCTGTACGATATGGTTTCTACTATTATCTCCATTTTACTGAGGGGTAAACGCTCTGTGATGAACACATTTTCTAAATGGTAGACTGGAGTTCAATCCCCCACCACCCAGATCCTCTGGTGGTGATCTTACCCTCTCGGCTAAGTTGCCCCAGAAGGCTGGCCCTCAAAGGGTGGCACGGGCAGCTCCAGTGCTCGGGAGCTGCCCTCCGAATGGGGGGCACCCATCCGGTAGATCTGTATTTGTGTTGACCAAACAGGAAGGGCCCTGGCCCTCTTGAGCCGGCAGAAGGCTGAGGCTTGGATGTAGGCAGGCCGGGCTGCAGAGGCGGTGTGCGCTGAGGTGGCCTACCCCCTACCACTCACGACCCTATCTTGGAGTCTTTCCCAGGCAGGTCCTTGCCTCCTTTGGGCGGGTCAGCTTCTGGAAGGGTTGCCCGGATCGCAGCTTCGAACCCCTGAAAGTGTTCTGCTTTCTCAAGTTCAGCCCTGGCCGGGCGCCCAGCCAGAGGACCGGCAGCCGGGAGATGCCCCCTCCATTCCGCGCTCGGTGCCGAAGACCAGGTGAAAGGGCATGTAAGGGCGGCCGGCGTTTCTGCGAGGGCAGCGGGCAGTGCGAGTGAAGCTGGGCGCCGGGGTGGGAGTGGGGGTGAGGGGGTGGGGACAGGTCGTGTCTGCGCTCCGCAAGGGCGCGGGGCTCCAAAGCCGCCGCAGCGGGACGCCCCAGTGGGTCCCAGCTGCTCCCCGCCCTCTCCGGGAGGGGGTCGGAACCGCTGCAGGACGAACTAGGAGGTGTTCGCCGCCGCGGGCGGAACCTGAGGGATGCGTGTTCCCTGCGGTTTCCAAACGGGCGCCACGGAGGCAAGAAGCCAGGAGATGGGGACGAGGGGGGAAAGTGTAAAGGCTGCAGTCCCGGCCGCGACCGTTTGCGCCCGGCCTTCGCCGGCATGACCCTCCCTCCCCCACACCGCAGGCCTTCGCCGGGGCTTCTCAGCCCGGCTGACTGTCCAGGTCACCTCGGGGCGGGGGTGGGCGCTTTGTAGAAGCGGATCGCCACCGCTCGGATGCACTGGCCCGGGAGAGGTGAGGGGAGGCCAGCGGCCAGGCCACCTCTGAGTGTGTCTCGGACAGAGCTCTGCCGGCCGAGCTGCAGGAGACTCCCAGGGGCGGGTGAAGCGACCAGTGCAGGAAAGTGCTCAGCCAGGCTCCAAGCCCCGCCGGCTGCCTCTCTGACCACCAGGCTGTCTCTGAGGGAGGCCACGAGGAGGCGAGGTCCAGGGGGCCATTCAGGGACATCCCCATCAGCTTCTCCAGAGCCACCCCCCCAACTCCCAGGGACCCTTAGGTCACCTTTTTTGGCAACCTTCCTTGACTTCTTCCCCCCGCCCCCCCAGACTCCCGCTTTTTCCTCGCAGTGGCCTGAACTCCGATGGGGCGGGAGGGAGGGCAGGCACTAGGTTTTAGCTCAGGTTCTCTAGAACCTTGAGAAGAATAGAGTCTCAATAAATGTTTGTTGACTGAAGGAATGAATAAACGAGGGAGCAGAGAAGAGGCCAAAGGCTCCTGAAGCGCCCAGAGCTGCTGATGGGAGGGCGAGCAGGGACGGGGTCAGCAAGGCCAGAGAGGTTCAATTTCTGGAGGGGGGAAAACAGGCGTCAGGAAACGTCTGCCTTAACTGCCACCTTTAGTGGGGAGGCAAAGGATGGAGGGCCTCCCCTGAGGCAGTGTCTTGTCAGGGTCTGGCTGGGTGCTGTGCAGGGGAAGGGGTGGGAGGGGCACTGGTTCTTCCCTGGGCTGGTTTCTCCCCACATCCATCGTTCAGAGCCCAGTTCTCCACTGCCTCTGGATCTGCCCAGAAACACTCCCACCCAGTGTAAAAGGGGTGGACCAGAGATTGTACAGGCCCGTGTGCCCTACAGGTCTCTAGAGGAGAGGAAATGGGATGAAGGAAAGGAGGGCAGAGGTTTCCCAGGAATTTGACCAGATCTGCAAGCAGAGAAAAGAGTCCCAAGCCTGCAGAGTTGAGGGACCTGGACCCAGAGAGGCACCCAGGACAGTGACAGAATAGTGTCTCTGACAGATTGATGATGGAGGCAGCTGGGAGGCTGGTCTCAGGCAGTGGGCTCTGGATCTTTTGGGAAGTAGTTGCAGAGGACGCGGGAGGCAGGGGTAGGGACACAGGGCCTTGTGGTCTATAAGCCTCCGGACCTAGGGGTGCTGTGGGAAATCTTGCAGACTCAGGCTCTAACTAGGCTCCTCCCCTCCCACAGCCACCATTTCCCCAAGGTGAGAGGCTGTATAGCCTCCTGGTCTGAATACCTTCTCTGTCATTAATTGGTGGTGTGACCATAGGCAAGTTACTGGTCCATTTTGTGCCTCAGTTTCCTCATCCATAAAATAGGGACAGTCCTACCCTAATGGTTGTTGGGAAGATTGAGTTAGTATGTGTAAGGCTCACTCTAGAGTTTGAAGTTCTGCCTATTAGGTGTTCTGGTTAACAGGAAAGAGCGGTGAGTCTGCAGACCCAGCCTTGCTCCTTTCCTGAGCCACCCTAGCCTCCCTTGCCACTGCTCTCAGAGCCCCCAAGGCCAGACAGGCTCCCGAATGTTCTGCCCCAGAGCATCAGTTGGTCCAGGCCTGAGGTCAAGGGAGAAGGCTCTACTCAGACATGCCTGGGCAGAGTCCGGCAGCAGGTAAGGCAGAGTGGGAGCGTGAGGTGCAGCCTGCTCTGCTTCCAGAAAAGCAAAAAGGAAAGGAAAAGAAGCCTTATCTTGAGCATTCTCTACATCCCTGGCATCGTGCTAGGCATGAGGAAACCTAAGGGAAAAAAAGAGGAAAAAGTAAGTCTCTTACTTCATTTGACCCTCACAGGGAGTTGCCTGCCTGCATTCTGCATCATTCCTGTTTCATAGCTGAGAAGACAGAAGCTCAGAGTGGTTAAACAACTTGCCCAAGGTCACGAAACTAAAACATCCAGAGCCAAGATTAGAATCCAGATGAGATGAGTCTGTCCCTAGGTTGGACGTCCTCAGCTCAGTTCTCCCTCCTCCTCTCCCCCCAACCCCCAGTAGTGGCCCTGGAAATGCTTCCCACATTTTGGTGGTGAGTGACCTGGCAGAACTAAAGGATCAGGGAGCCCAGTAGAGCCCTGCAGACCACATGATACCTCCTTCACCAACACTCTCCACATTCCTTCCTCTAAAATTAAAGCAGCAGGTTATCCAACTCCTCCTGGCTAGAGCTCAGGTAAATGATCAATAGATCTCTGCATCTCAGTTTTCTCTTCTGTAAAATGGGTATGCATATAACAATAGAAATTGTTTCGTGTGAGCAGCTTGTACGAGAAATAAAGCCTTTTAAAGTCTGCTTGCCATGTAGTTAGTGTTCAGTAAATACACTCATTGTAGTTAATTTTCCTGTCTTCCCCGGCTGAGCAGACAAGAGAAGGTCTGCTGGGCAGGAGATCGGGCTTGGACACACTCAAGTGTGTGAACCCTGCACGTCAGTTTCCAGTCTGAGCCTCGGCTGCCAATTTTGAACTTTATGGGCAGTTCTAGGGCTCCTCTTGGTGATTGCACAGGGCTGGTCCGGGGGTGTGCCGGACTCGGGGGGGTTACAGAGCCTTTGGGCTGCCTGCGCTGGTGTTGACTGCTTCATGGGTGGTCTTCGCATCAAGTGTAGTGACAATGTTCTTAAAGCACTGTGGTCTGAGGTGTGGGGTGGGGGCGGGGGCCCAGGAGAGGAGTGGCACTTTCCACCCTGCCTGGAAATCATCCTGGAAGACCCCTAGAAGCGGACCCTGACTGCCTGCACATGGGGACTCCCAACGCAAGCAATCCATAGGAACCCGTGGGATGTTGGAAGGGTTCCAGGTGAGGCAGAGCGGCTGGCCCAGGGGACTGGGGTCACTGGCTGTGCCAGACAAGTTCAGGTTTAAGCTTCTGGAATCTTCTATGGAAACCTTAGTTTTCCCACATGGGAAAAAGGGCCTCTATATCTGCCTTCCTTAGACTCTTGCAAGCCTGCAATCAGACATACTCCTGGATGGTCTTACCCAAGTCCTACCAGCAAGTGTCTTCTTAGTACATCATTGGTATTTATCATGGAGATTGAACCCCGATGAGCCATGTGCATTGGCAACTTTAACACTTTGAAAACTGAAAAGTGGCAGACCTCACTTGTGGTTCCGGAGTCCCAGCAGCCTTTGTGGTGGGTGACCCGCCCTATTTCTGACCTCTGTCCTCTGCTTGCTGTGCAAACCTGAGCTCTCTCCAGCGCAGAGCTTCCCGCGCAGTTTCTGAGGCTAGAGAGCACAGGGATGGCTGCCTGGTGGGCAAGGGCAGAGGTCCAGATGCTCAGGAACTTGGCCCTAAAAGTGGCGAGCTGCCCTGCCGAGAATCCTACATTCCCCAACTGGTGCACGCGGGTCAGGATGCCAGAGCCCGGTCCCGCCGCGAGGAGCTCACAATGCGGCAGGTTCAAGAGCCTGGAACCAGCAGAGCGCCGCCTGGGTGCCCCTACTCTCCCCAGACCAGCGGATCCTGACCCACTGAGGCCTCGCAGGCCCAGAATGGGGACAGGACCACGGACGCGATCCTGGTACCCCTGACGTGGAGCAGGGCCGCGCCTGCTGGCTTATACCGGCTCCCAGACTCGCGGCCCCGGCGAAAATCTATGAGGGCTTCCAGTCTCTCGCACAACTCTGGCCCTGAGCGTTAATGATCTTGTACGGCCAGAGTTTTTGTTTTGTTTTGTTTTGTTTGTTTTCAAGAGAAAGGAAAAGAGAATAAACGTTTGTTTCGGACCCGATGGTCATTCCTAGTCTCACGGCCACTTTCGGTTCCGTCTCCGTTTATCTTTGAGGAAACAGAAGCTAGAAAAGGTCATGGACGCACTGAATCCCACAAACCAGGGGACTTCAGGGTGGGCCCTCAGCCGCGTGCGCGGAGGAAGCCGAGGGCTTGTTGGGAGCGGCCCTGGACCCACAGCCTCTGCGATTTTCCAAGCCGCCAGATGTAGTCAGTTGCGCGGCGAGGGTCGGAGAAGCCCGGGATCGGCCAGAGTTAGTGAGAGGGGAGGTGGCTTCGGCAGCCGCCAGGCACCGCTGCAAAGGGGGCGCTGGGGCAGGCAGGGCCCCACGGCGAGCTGCGCGGGCAAAGCTGCCAACGTTTTTCCCAGCGGTGAACGCGCCCTCCTTGTGACCCGCGGGCCTGAGATCCGGGGACAGGGACGGATGGCTAGAAAAGCTTCCCTGGGGATGCCCGGACGCGTCCGGAGACTTTCTGAAAAGTGCTGTCTCCCCAGATACTGCTCTGGGGAGAAGGGAGCCTCACCTTTAAAGAGCGCCGGCATTCTGGAGGGGCTTTTTACAACGTGCCAGCGGTGTCTGTGGGGGCCAAGTTTCTTCTTACCGTGCCTGAACTTCACACAGCCCCAAGGACCTCGGTTGTCGTAGGTCGGCACGCTTCCCCAACCGCAGGGCAAAGGGTCATGAGAAGTTGGGACTCCGGCGACGCCCAGGTTTTCTGTCTAGCTGCTTTTCTAAAGTTCATCGGTAGAGGAGGGTTTGGACTATCGCAGCTCAAGTCCCTGCAAAGGCGCCTGTCCCTGGGCCCGCTTCCCCACCCCTTCCACCTTCTTTCAGCGATCTGCCCCACCATTAGTAGCTGCGTTGAGATCCTTGTACTGAGTCCAGGCCATTACTATGGAGGGCTCTAGTGAAACAGCGTGGGGCCTGACACTGGCCCCCGGCTTCCCCTGGGCCAAGTCTGAGCCCCCATTTCCACCGGCAC
This sequence comes from Eumetopias jubatus, assembly GCF_037043125.1. Lineage (NCBI taxonomy): Eukaryota > Metazoa > Chordata > Mammalia > Carnivora > Otariidae > Eumetopias > Eumetopias jubatus. The sequence continues at coordinate 56,913,978 of NW_028274809.1, forward strand.
CATTTACTTGCTGTGAGACCTTGGGCAAGTTACTTAACTTTTCTCAGTGTCCTTCTCTGTTGGATGGGGATGAGTGATAGTCCTACTTCAAAGAAGGGTCATAAGGACTTCATGAGTTATTTCACGTCACACAGAGAGCAGTGTGCCTTATAGGAGGCCCGCCTATGCACACACCAGGGCAATCCCAAGATCCTCTGTCTCCTATGCTAAGGCGCAGGCAGGATGAGACCCGACCCAGATGATCAGGATCCGCAGATATAAAACAACACTGTAGAGGAGTGGGTGGTCAAAAGTAGTCCAAGGGGCTTAAAAAATGCCAAGCAGGCTTTGGCCGAAACGATTTGAGAAAAATTCATTTTCACTTCCATAACCCAAGGCCCCCTTTCTGCTCTTTCTGCCCTGAGACCTCTTTTTTCTTCCCTCCCTATCCCCCCATCGCCCCTCCCTCCCTCTCTCTCGTTCTTTCTTTTAACATTAAGGTAACATTAGCTACTTCCACCTTCCAGAAACCCAGGTCAAAGGGCAAAGAAAAGCAATGAGCAAATTTCTTTTTGCATATGACCCAGTGGAAATAACGCAGGTTTAGAAGTGATCTATCTGTCTTCTTTCTGGTTTCTACCAGAAAATAAAGTATAAGGGCAAATTCATTAACCTCTCTGATTCTTAATTTCCTCATCTGTAAAATGGGGATGATGATAATAATGCCTCCTTTAAAGGATCTTTGTGAAAGTTAAAAGAAATAATATATATCCAAGCACTTTGCCCTGGCAACCCAGGAGGATACAGCCAACAATTCACAAAAACAGTAACACAAACAATAACCCTCAAACAAAACCTAAGCAAAGAAGAGAAACCCCAAAGGACAGATATTTTCAGTGCAGAATGATTAGGGATTATTTTCATTGAGGTTGAAAGAGCAACAGAAGAAAAGTTTCAATCCAGACCTGCAGCCTAACGTGAATTTAAGGGAGGGGGTTCGGGACACTCAGGTATGAGAAGGGATAACTGTGTCCTGAGCCGAAGGCAGACACTTCACAACTGAGCCACCCAGGCACCCCTAGCTTCTCATTTTAAAGTCTCTTTGCCCCATATATATGTATATCTATTTTGCATATATAGGTTCAAATTTCCATTTTGTTTTCCATTTTGTGCCAAGGAGGTTTTAACTTAATCAAATCATTGATTTCTTTTATTCAGAGTTCCCATTCAAAATCAGAAATAACAAAAATTTTTCTTTCTCTGTTCTTCACATAAAAAAACCCCAACCTGTCCAACAAAATAGAACTTATCGCTTCTAGTTAATTTTGTAAAATCCATTCAGTTGTTCTTTGAGTTGTGCTTTCCATCTTCTTAAAACTATGAACCAATCAATTATATTAGCCATATGGCTTGATCATAACAGCTAATTTCCATTTCATAATGTAATTGTTGTTTAAACACTGACAGTTTATTAGTCAAGGTGTTTAGGAAAGTTCTCTGTAGCTCTATCTCTTTTAAATGATGATTGAAATAACCATAAAAACTCCAAGTCATTAGACTATTAGTTTCATGGTTTTTAGACTCTGTGGCTCCTCAGCATTAAATATCTCCAAGGAGAATGTTCCACTTGCCCTATGGTCCTGGGATGGCAGCATGGATTATCCAGAGCAGCTTGGTTTTCTTGGCCACACAGAGGCTTGCAAGAGCAAGAGTTTGATGTCATCGGAGGGGCTCACAGACTATTCAGTGATGTTGGACATAACGGAGTGCTGGCTGGAAAGGCTGCATGGTCACACATTACTGCAAACAAAACATGTCACCCTTCAGGGATCTTAATGCTTTGTCCATTAAATGTATTCCCTCATGTAAGTGACAGTGCATTTAACTGGTAAACAGATGTTCCCCACTATCATCTCAGAATTAGAAGGCTGTGGCTTATGCTTTGCTCTAAGCTCTGGGTTTCTTATCTCCCTAAGTATTTTCCAGAGTCATTTCTGGTTTCTGCTCCCACCCATCTGAGTTTTGGTTCTGTTGTGGCCTTACTCTTAGTTTAGGGAGTGAAGGCCCCTGACACTGTAATACACATCTTATGGGTCTCTACAAAAATTCACATATAATACATGAAAAGAGATGTCGAACAAGGGCGCCTGGGTGACTCAGGTCATGATCTTAGGGTCGTGGGATCTAGCCCTGCATTTGACTCCATGCTCAGCAGGGAGCTTGCTTGGGATTCTCCTTCTCTCTCGGCACCCTCCCCCATCCCTCACACACACACTCCCTCTCTCTCAAATAACAAATAAATAAATCCTTAAAAAAATATAGAACTGAACACTAAAACATGCTATATTTAAGGTAATTTGGCCTTAATGTAGTCTGACTTTAATTTAGGGTGAGGTTTTAATGAGCTGCTCTATATATTTCTATATATAGATTGGCACACCATCTTGCATGCATTCATTCAGCACACACTAAATATATATATATTTCTGTTTAAAATACAAGAAACCCACCAGGTCAGCTTGTCTCCCAGAAGATGGGATTTAAATGCCAGATGGATAGTTGGCTGATTAAAAAGTAAAAAGTTTTGACTTTAAGTCCATTTTTGAAATGTGAAATCTTGTCTACGCCCATACCACCCTGAACGCGCCCGATCTCATCTGAAATGTGAAATCTTTTTGTAAGGTAGCCTACTCTCAGCTAGAATTTTAAAAAAATTTACATTAAGGTTATACATTTTGTTAGTCATTTATCATCTATTATTGATCATATTTTCTGATAAAGGCATCCCATTCAGGCATGCTACCTTGAAAGTAACTGTTAAGAGCTTGAGCAGAATTTGCAGATCTAGCCCTTAAGGAGAGATATTTATCTTGAGCTCCTTCCATCATCATCGCTTGGTTATTGGACCACAGATGGGTGGATGGGCTTAGCATTAGGCCTCTGCTCTCAGAACAATGAACTTGCTGACACTTTATCAGAAGAACTAAGTACCCTCCCCAAAGGCCTGCCATATGAGGTATAATGATAAGTAATCCAATAATTGAGAGTGGCTATCTACCTTGCAATAGTAGGTGCTCATATAATGATTTGTGCTTGGGTAGATGTCTTAGATCTTTCATTTTTCCATGTTATTTATTTATTTTGTAATAACATTAGTAAAATATAACACCTTAAAGAAAATTTATTATCTGTTCTGTTTAACATTTGGGTTGTATCCAGTTTTAGGCTATTTTGATTAATGTCACTATGAATATCCTTGTGTATGTTTTTTGGTGCACATATGTGTCCTTCTCTGGTGGTATAATACCTAGGATTGGAATTTCTGAGTGATTTTAGGATTATCATGTATTATTGATTTCATTTCCTGATAAAGATTATGTAATAATCTTCCGATTGCATCCCACCTAACTCGGAATAAAACAGTCATTTAGCAGTTTCGTTAAGTTCTAGCTGAAGGTCAAAGGCAAGTGATTTTTAGCCATCTCTCACATCAGCAGAAACCAGACAATGTGAGGCATAAACACTAAAGGTATGGAGCCAGGAACAGGAGGCCTGAGTGTCCGGCTCAGCTGTGCTAGTATCTAGCCAGTGTTTATTTTGACAGGGGCAAGTCACTCACTTTTCTGGATGTCAGTTTCTTTCTTCCCCAGGTGAAGGAACTGTATAGAAAGTCTCTGGGTTATCTATCAGATCTAACATTCTGAGACTCTATATTTATTTTTCCTACAGAGCCTTCCCTGGAGCAATCCAGAAATTTCCACATGGAACTCAACAACTTTTCCTCTAGACCTGTTCATCTTCCTACATCCCTTTTCTCAGTTTCTTGGCACACCATCTTGCATGCATTCATTCAGCACACACTAAATTGAGCACAAGGTAGGGTCCAGTGACTGCTCCAGGTGTTTTTGATATGGCAGTAAAATCTCTGTCCTGAAGAGCCTCCTATATTCTAGTGGGGGGAGATAGATGGTGATGGAATTATATAATATGGCATGAGAGCTATAGAGAAAGATGTAGCAATGAAGGGGGATAGGGAATGCTGGTAAGGATGATGTAGTTTTAATAGGGTGGCCAGGAAAGGCCTCACTGGGGAAGTGACACTCAAAGGTAGATACCTGGAAGTTGTCCCTAATCCATCCCATTTGATACCCTCCCCATGCCCAATCATCTGGTGAGCCCCCCAATTTCACCATGTAATATTTCTCTTTATTTCTTCCCCTAACTACCAGCGCCCATGTTCAGGCACTTAGCATCTCCTCTGTGGATTACTACAACACTCTCCTAACTATTCCCTGCCTCCTGTCTTGTCTTCCCAAATCAATTTTCTACAAGACCACAGCAGAGAGATTTATCTGAAAGGCACATCTGATGATGTCATTTTGCTCAAGACCTAACAATGGCTCCTTGCTCTCAACAAGGTAAAGCCCCAATGCCCTAAGGAGTCATTTAAGCCCTTTGTGGTCTGGCCCCTGGTTACATCTCCAGCCCCATCTCTCACCCTTGATGTCTCTGTCCCAAGGCAGAATTTTTCCCTCCATACAGGGCAATTCACCAGAATGCTGGTATCTCCCTTTATATGCCAGTGAAGGTCCTACTTTTATTTTAAGATCCATTTTAGTAATCACGTTCTCCCAATGATTTCCAAATTCTACATCCTACCCAGATAGACTGGGTGCCCCTCATCTGTGGCCTCATGACGCCTTGTACACATCTTTTTAAAATCACTTCATTTGGGCACCTGGGTGGCTCAGTCGTTAAGTGTCTGCCTTCAGCTCAGGTCATGATCCCAGGGTCCTGGGATCAAGCCTCGCATCGGGCTCCCTGCTAAGTGGGGAGCCTGCTTCTCCCTCTCCCACTCCCCCTGCTTGTGTTCCCTCTCTCGCTGTATCTCTCTCTGTCAAATAAATAAATAATCTTTAAAACAAAATAAAATCACTTTATTTGTCACATTGTTCTGATATGACCTAGAAAGGCTCAGTTTCCCCTACTAGACTATGAACTTTCTGAGCATAGAATCATGTCTTCTTCATTTTTATAATCTTGGCTGCAACCAGTCAATCGGTGACTTCATTTGTGTTCTGAACCTCCCTTTCCCTCCCCCTGACTGTAAGCCAACCATGATGATTTATAACTTGCGATTAAAAGACAGATATGGGAAACAGTCCCATTTCAAGGCTGAGTTCAACTCAAGTTAATTATCAAAGAGTCACAGATTTTTAGACTTGGGAGAACAATTCCAGGTGAATTCAACTACAGTTCCAGGTGAATTCAATTCCAGGAGAATTCAACTACGTACCTGACACTTGAAGGCCCTTCTTCAACATTTCTGCAAGTTGTGGGGTTTTAGAGCCCTTCCAGTATGGTGTGATGGTGATAGGAGTGTGGGGAACACTTAGCTGACTAAAGGCTTCCTCTTTTCTCCTCTCCTGTGGTTCAGAATGCTGTGTGTGGTAATACTGAAGCAGGAAGTTATTTGTATTAGAACACATATGTATTTACATACACATACAAACACACACAGTGTAAATTTAAATGTGTAAATTGCTTAAGATGATGAACGGCAGGCTATTACCTAAAATGTTAAACATAAGGTAGGGACTGAGCTAGTACCCAGAGAGAAAATTATTTGTAATTTGAAGTTAAAACCAACTGTCAAAGCAAGGGGCCCAGAGTAAAAAGCAAATGGGTAGGTAGACTCCATAGATGGATGGCAAGGGACAGGAACCCAGCCAGGCAAGAGACTGCCAGCTGGAACTGACAGTCTGGGCACCGTCTAGCTCTACAACCAGAAGAGGGGACTATAAGCCTTGAGTTAGCCATGCTCCACTGCAGAAACTTTGAGTACCACTTAGAGAGTTTTGTGAGGAACACTGTACTTACTTGTGCATATCGTAACTAGACTCGATGCACTCAGCTGCTTCAGCTTGCATTTTACCTATGAGTCAAGAGCTTCTCTCTCCCTATCTCTCTCTTTCTTTTTTTAAAGATTTTATTTATTTATTTGACAGAGAGAGACACAACGAGAGAGGGAACACAAGCAGGGGGAGTGGGAGAGGGAGAAGCAGGCTTCCTGTGGAGCGGGGAACCCGATGCGGGGCTCGATCCCAGGACTCTGGGATCATGACCTGAGCCGAAGGCAGACGCTTAATGACTGAGCCACCCAGGCGCCCCTTCTTTTTTTGCTCGCCGGTCTTAATAAGAAAATAAAGGTACATCTGTGGGTATAAGGAATAACAAACTCTTAAAGAATCAGAATTCTTTAAATTCTGCCTTTGCCCCTTGTTCTTAATCTCTAAATAGTTTGGGGTAAAGACGGTCTATTACAAAGGAAAGTATTGAAATTAAAAAGCAGAAAACTTACTTGATCCAGAAGTCATTCCATTCATTTTAGCACAGCCTCTTTGGTAGTTATTCCCTTGGTTGAGTTGAAACCTGTCTTTCTATGGCTTTCACCCATTGATCCTGTCTAACCCAGGTCCACACAGAACAAATCCAAATGACTGCCACATTGAGTCTTTCCAGACAGCTTGCTTGTGATTAGAAGTCATTGAACTCAAGTGGGGTGCCTGGGTGGTGCAGTCAGGTTAAGCGTCTGACTCTTGGTTTCAGCTCAGGTCGTGGTCTCAGGGTCATGAGATTGAGCCCCATGTCGGGCTCCGCACTCAGCGGGGAGTCAGCTTGAGATTCTCTCTCCCTCTCCCTCTGCCCTTCCCGCTCATGCTCTCTCTTTCTCGCTCTCTAAAATAAATAAATAAATCTTAAAAAGAAAAAGTCACTGAGCTTACGAATACCGTATGCTTAGCCCATGCCAGCCCATGGTTGCACCTGACAAATGGCAGCTGTTTATTATTAGCTGTATTATCAGACTGCCTTTGAGCCATTCTTTTCTTCATAAGTCAAGCCCTTTTAGGTTCACTGATGTCACAGAATTAACCAAAACAGAGGTTCCTCCTTAATTACATCAACAACTTTATGTGTAGAGGTTAGACATGAGGGTGCTGGACAACTGGAGATGTCCTTCCTTTAGCCTCCATTACCTGCACCTTACCTTTGTTAAGTTACCAAAACATTCTTAAAGACTTGGCTCAAGGTATTTCTTCTTTGAGTCTCTTTTCCCTCCTCTAAGGAGAACTGATCACTCCATTTCTTCACTTGACTTGAGACTGAATCCTCTCTGTATTTCTTTTTTTTTTTTAATATTTCATTTATTTATTTCAGAGAGAGAGAGAGAGCATGAGAGGGGGGAGGATCAGAGGGAGAAGCAGACTCCCTGCTGAGCAGGGAGCCTGATGCAGGACTCGATCCCGGGACTCCAGGATCATGACCTGAGCCGAAGGCAGTCGCTTAACCAACTGAGCCACCCAGGCGCCCCCTATCTGTATTTCTTTTAGGTCTTTCCCTGCCCCCACCCTGACTCACCCAATATTTAGAATGCTGAACTCTTCTTGGTATCTGTCCTGTCACGCAGAATGCCTGGAACATAGCATGTGATAAATATTTATTAATGGAATGATAACATTTTTGGGTATCAGTTTATACAATATTTATTTATACTGTATTATCTTTAATTGAATACCAAGACTCTTCCATTTGTGTCACCTAGAAATCATTTTACCCACTGCTGTGTTTGGCCACCAGTCTCTTGTCTCTCTCTCTTCAGCAATGGTGAGGTGGATAGCTTTTCCTTGGGGAAGAGAAATCTATGGTTTGTTGCCTTTGCCAATAACAAAAATGTTGGGGAGTTGGGTAACAAAGCTGTTGTCACTGACATTTTTCACATGAACCACACCAAAAGAACCAGGGTGTCTCTCTTTATTGGGGGTCACACCAATTCTTCCCAGGTTAGCACCTCCAGTCACATACACAGTTTCCCCGTGTCAAACTTGATGAAGTTGATAATCTTACCAGTCTCCAAATCAATCTGAATGGTGTTCCCCTTGATGAGGGACCCAGGGTAGTGATGGTGTGAGAATCATGAGTCACCAGACGAGAGATTCCTTTTGTTGTCACAAAGATCTTTCTCACTTTGCACAACCTGTACTGGGCCACTCTTGGTGTCATACATTCTGTGGAAAATCTCTACAGTCTTGTCAGTGCTGACAACATCCATAAACCAGTAGGGTCGGTTATATCAGTTTGGACCTTGCCATCAATCTTAATGAACTGCTGCATGCAGATCTTCATTTCATCTTCTGTTAGGGTATGCTTAAATCTGTTCCTTAGGAAAATGACAAGAGGAAGACATTCTTTCAGCTTGTGAGGACTGGCGGATGGGCAAGGAGCAAACACACTGGTCAGTTTATCCAGCTTCCAAAGCTTTGCAGTTGCTACACACTATAGATGCTCCGTGGGACCAAAGCCAGGCTGCACTAGCCATGAAAAGAAGACTGCTGGGGCAGCTGGCTGGCTCAGTCAGAAGAGTGTGCCACTCTTGACCTCAGGCCTGTGAGTTTGAGCCCCGCATTGGGTACAGAGATTACCTGAAGATAAAATCTTTAAAAAGGAAAGAAAAGAAGGCTGTCTTCTTCCAGTGTGCTGATAAAATAGCTAGGCTATACAACTTTTATAGTTGGATGGACATTTAAAACATTTCTCTATGCTTCATTCCTCCATCTCAGTGGTTCCCAACCTTGACTTTGTAGTGGAAAGTATTGCAAGTTTTAAAAAAAGTCCTGAGGACCGAGTCCTACTCCCAACGATTCTGATGTAATTGGCCAGGGGTGCAGCCAGGGCATCAGGATTTTAAGGATCATATCTTAGGCTGCCAATTCTGGTGTGCAACCAAAATATTCCCTTTTTGTGGATAAGGGAACCAACTTCCAGAGAGGTCATGTGTCCTGTCCATGCTACATGGTGGGTAGAAGTGAATAAAGAACACAGGTCTCCTGTAATCCGTTATAACATACTGTTCATCATATATGAGCAGTAGTATCCATATTTACCTCAAAGAGAGACACCCCTCTTCACTGGGGCATTGGGGAGCAGCTCCTGGTGCACAAGCACAATGAAGCCTAATAAACTTACACTTTTAGGACAAAAGATTGAAAGCAGCTTTCACAATTCTGAAATATTACCAAATAGTAATATTTTTGTGCAGAAAAACTATCACTTTCCTCATTGTCATTTTAGTAAAGGGAATAATGTTACTTTTTATGACATTCAATTCCTCCTGTGGGACTTAATAAAAGTAACTTCATTTTGAATGAAAACCAAATGCAGTCTGTAAACTTTTTAATTTATGACTGAATTGACCTTTGTCTGTAAAGGATGTTTACTAGCAACCTAGGATACAATGTTTAAGGCATTTTGTTGTTGCCTCTGCCCTAGGTGAGGGAGACCCATGTTGGACCACCATCCAAATACTTGTCCAAACCTCCTAAAACTTGACTGAGTGGTGTGTTTACTGATACCACTCTCCTATTTCCAACTTAGGATTTGTCAGGTCAACCCACTTACAGACAGTAGAGGGATTATGTTCTGGTTATCTCTTGCTGTGGGACAGATTATTCTGAAACCTGGGAGCCTAAAACATGTCTCTACTTTTTAGGAGTAGGGTTCAGGCGGGTGATTCCTCAGTTCTCAGTGATGCTCCATGAGATCACTCAGAGATAATCAGCTGGAGGTTAGGCTGCTCTGGAGGACCTAAGACAGGTTCACTCACATGTTTGGCTCCTGCAGGATGGTTAGAAGGTCAGGATCATCTTGGTCTGTTAACCAGATCACCTACACGTGGCCTCTCCAGTGACAGTCTCAAGGTATTAGGTCTAGGATGACCTTCTTTTTCTTCTCCTTCTCCTCTTCCTCCTTCTTTTCTTTTTTAATATATGGTATAGGCTGTCATTTTTTTCTTGTGGTAAAATGTACATAACATACAATTTACCATTTTAACCATTTTAAAGTTTCAGTTCAGTGGCATGAAGTCAATTCTCAGTGTATATATCATCTGTCTAGTTCCAAGATGTTTTCATAGCCCCAAGAAGAAACCCTGTGTTCACTAAGGAATAACCCCCATTCCACCTCCTTCCCAGCCCATGGTAACCTCTAATTTACTTTATGTCTCTAGGAATCTGCCTATTCTACATACGTCATATTTGTGTCTGGCTTAGTTCATTTAGCATAATGAAGGTTCATCTATGTTTTAGCCTGCGTCAGAATCTCATTCCTTTTTAAGGCTGAATAATATTTCATTGTATACATACCACATTTTGTTCATGCCTTCATCTGTTGACGGACACTTGGGTTGTTTCCACCTTTTGGCTATTGTGAATAATGCTGCAATGAACATGGGTATACAAATATCTCTTCAAGTCCCTGCTTTCAATTCCTCTGGGGATATACCTAGGAATAGAATTACTGGATCATATGGTCATTCTTTATTTAGCCTTTTGAGGAGCCACCAAACTGTTTTCCATAGCAGCTGCACCAATTTTATGCTCCTATCAACAACACATGAGTGTTCCAATCTCGACACAGCTTCACCAACATACTTTGTTTTCTGTTTTTTAAAAATAATAATCATCCTAATGGGTGTAAAGTGGTGTCTTATTATGGTTTTGATATGTATTTTCCTAATGACTGGTGATATTGAGCATCTTTTGATGCTTATTGGACATTTATATGTTTTATTTGGAGAAATGTTTATTCAAGTCCTTTGCCCATTTTTGAATTGGGTTATTTTGTTGTTGTTAAGTTGTATATTTGGGCCTTTTACATAACAGCACGTGGTGTTCAGAGAGGATTTCAAGACATCCAGGCGGAAGCTGTAAGGCTCCTTATGCTTAGCTTCAGAAGTCCCATGACCTCACTTCTGCTGTATTTTATAGGTCATGCAGGTTACTGAGGTCAGCCCAGACTCTAGGGGAGGGGTAGCAAAAAATCTGTGGCTGTCTTTAATCTACCAGAGTACAGTATTAAAATTAACTAAAACATGGGGCCCCTGGGTGGCTCCGTCAGTTGGGCAACTGACTTTTGATTTCGCCTCAGGTCATGATCTCAGAGTCTTGAGGTAGAGCCCAGTTGGGCTCCATGTTCAGCAGGGAGTCTGCTAGAGATTCTCTTCCTCTCCCTCTGCCCCTCCCTCTGCTCACACACATGCATGCTCTCTCGCTTTCTCAAAATAAATAATCTTTTTTTTAAAAGATTTTATTCATTCATTTGTCAGACAGAGACAGAGCGAGCACAAGCAGGGGGGAGCGACAGGCAGAGGGAGAAGCAGGCTGCCCGCTGAGTAGGGAGCCCGACACGGGACTCGATCCCAGGACCCTGGGATCATGACCTGAGCCAAAGGCAGACGCTTAACCGACTGAGTCACCCAGGTGTCCGTAAATAAATAAATCTTTAAAAAAATAATAAAATTAACTAAAACAATCCAATTGTTTGAATAAGAGTGATAATAATAGTGGCTGCTGTTACAAATTTGGACTCATACAGCATCTTTTCTCCTGAGATCTTGACGGGCTTTTCCCCATAAAAGCTTTCACTAGGACGGGTCACCTGGGTGGCCCAGGTGGTTAAGTGTCCAACTCTTGATCTCGGCTCAGATCTTGATCTCGGGGACGTGAGTTTAAGCCCCACGTTGGGCTCCACACTGGGCATAGAGCCTACTTAAAATAAAAAAAAAAAAGAAAACCCTTCACTAGGGCATTGTCCTATATTTTAGATCTCTTTAATCATGGTAGAGAGGTGAGCAGTTACTTGATTTTTAAAATCTACATAGCTGAGGGACACCTGGGTGGCTCCATTGGTTAAGCGTCTGCCTTCGGCTCAGGTCATGATCCCAGGGTCCTGGGATCGAGTCCCGCATCGGGCTCCTTGCTCGGCAGGGAGTCTGCTTCTCCCTCTCCCTCTGCCCCTCCCCCTGCTTGTGTGCTCTCTCTTTCTCAAAAATAAATAAATAAAATCTTAAAAAAAATCTACTTAGCTGATCTGCTTTATAATGATAGGGTGAGGCAGGAGGCCTGGGTTTCGAGCTTGGCTCTGCCACTAACAGGCTGACTGCCCTCTCTTGGAGGATGAGCTATGGTTCTCTAGCTTCTCTTCTAGCTTGAATACAGTATTGTTTTAAGAAGGAAGATGAATTGATCAAGAATTGGCATGTAGAAAGTGTTCAAGTACATAACAGTTTGTTGCCTAGAAATATTCCCATGTGTCATTTATTCACGGGGACAGAGAAATGACTTCAGCTTAATGGCAATTATTAATAATAAGATTAAAAATTAGCATCAGTAAACACACACACAGTCACGATAGGAGCTGAAGCAAGACTGAGACAATGTCTTGGAGCATTGAGGCAGAAGGGCAGAAAGATAACAAAGGGAGCAGTTCACAGGTCAGCCAGATGCGAGGGAAAAAGGAATTCAGATTTTTTGGATCAATATCTCAGCCTAGGAGTGGTATATAGAAACAAAATCTATAAACAGTGGCTAGATTCATAAAACAAAGTAGGCAGCAAAAGGGTGGGGGCAGGGTGATGGGAGAGGGCACTGAACATGTGTAGCGTGTGCCTTTCATATGCCAAGCAAAGGGCAAGCTGTTTTCATACTGAGCTTATTTGCTTTTCACGGGCAACCAGAAGAGTCAGCATTGTTTTACCTTCCCTTCTGTCTTGGAAATGAGGAAAGTGATGTGCAGCATTGCTGGATCGCTAACACAGGTGGCGATTATGTTTTAAGGTTGAGAGGCATAATATCTAATAAGAACCCTTTCTGAAGGAAAGGCAGCTACCAAAGCTCGTTTTTCCTACATCAAGCTGCCTTCCCCAAAGCTGCCTTTCTTTCAGAAAGGGTTCTTATTAGACATTATGCCTCTCAACCTTAAGACATTATTGCCACCTGTGTTAGCGATCTGCTAAGGTCCTCTTTAAAAATGAAGAGGCTATATCTTTCCAAGCTTGGTTTGGGGGATCACTCACAAGCTGTTTCAGACTATTTGCAAAATTTTCCACCACGATCTGATTCCTTCATGTAGAGAAAAAGGACCCTTAATGGAAGAGATAATTTTAGTGATTTAAGTAAGTTAGTTCTTTAAAAAGTGTGCAAGTTGGGAATGCATCTTGAGGACATCTGTACTGAGTCTTGAGCAGATGAAAGTGTCCTGTTTCTTCCCTATCTGGCTAGGACCCCTGCTTTGTATTACAGCAGGACTGCAGGCCCAATAGCTTCTCTTAGCTCTCCCCTTGGGCCAGGGGCTTTTGTCTCTACCCTTTCCGTAGCAGAAGCAGTGGATCTTTGCCTGGGTCCCTAAATGGGAGTCTTTACTACTCTCCTCCTGCCCCTGAGCTGCTCTGAGCTTTTGCTTTCTATGAGAGAAGGTTTAGGGGAAGTGAGCTGTGTTTCATACCTCTCCCCCAGTGGCAACTGACCATTAGTGCATGCCTGAGCCCCCAAAGGGGACTCTCTCTTATCCCTCGCTCTTCCTCTAATGTTTCCTGTGATCATCTATCTGGTGGATAACAGCTCAGGAATAAGTGCAGTGTTCCTTGTAGAAGTCTGTGGTTCCCATTTTTTCCTAAACTGATATAATAGCCTACATTCAGCCTTTAAGAATCTGTTAAAAGTTTAGCTGTTTTCTTCTTACCTACCTTAATGGTGGCCAGTCCTTGCCTGTATGCTGTGTTCCCTTTTTTCTTGGAGGAGTTTGTCACTCTTTGAAATTTACTTTAGTTAGTTGCCTTGTGTACTCAGGCCTCTAATGGATTCAAGAAAAATTATGATTTTGTAGATTATCTGGCTTTCTTGTTCTTAGGATGGGAACAATGTTCTCTTAAAACTTTCTAGATCCTAAGCAGAACTGGAACTCTAGGTGATACAGGCATACCTCAGAGATATGGTGGGTTCAGTTCCAGACCACTGCCATAGAGGGAATATTCCAATAGAGTCAAATGAATTTTTTGGTTTCTCAGTGTATATAAGTGTTATCTTTACACTATACTGTAGTCTATTAAGTATGCAATAGCATATGTCTAAAAAATAATGTACATAGCTCAATAAAATATTTTTTATTTTTTAAAAGATTTTATTTATTTATTTGAGAGAGAGAGAGCACCATGCACATGAGCAGGGTGGGGAGGGGAGGGGGAGAGAAGCAGAGGGCTGGGGAGGTAGAGAGAGAAGCAGACTCCCCTGATGAGTGTGGAGCCGGACTCAGGGCTCAATCTCATGACCCTGAGATCATGACTTGAGCTGAAATGAAGAATCAGACGCTTAACCAACTGAATCACCCAGGCACCCCAGCAGTTAGTATTTTTTAGCAATAAAATAACTCTTCATTTCAGCTCAGGTCATGATCTCAGGGTCGTGAGACCGAGTCCCGAGTCTGGCTCCACACTCAGCGGGGGAGTCTGCTTCTCTCTCTCCCTCCCCATCCTCTGCTTCTCCTCTGGACCCCGCCCCTCACGCTCTTTCTCATAAAAATAAATGAATCTTTAAAAAAATACTGTCATCTGAACTTTCAATGAATTGTACTCTTTTTGCAGGTGGGGTGGTCTTGTCTCAATGTTGATGGCTGCTGACTGATCAGAGTGGTGGCTGCTGAAGGTTAGGGTGGCCGGGACAATATCTTAAAATAAGACAACAGTGAAGTTTACTCCATCGATTGACACTTCCTTTCATGAATGAATTCTCTATAGCATGCAATGCTGTTTGATAGCATTTTGCCTCCAGTAGAGTTTCTTTCAAAATTGGAGTCAATCCTCTCAAACCCTACTGCTGCTTTATCAACTAAGTTTATGTAATATTCTAACTCCTTTGCTGTCCTGTCAACAATCCTCACAGCATCTTTACCAGAAGTAGCTTCCATCTCAAGAAGTCACTTTCTTTGCCCCTCCATAAGAAGCAACTCCTCATCCATTCAAGTTTTATCATGAGACTGTAGCCATTCAGTCACATCTTCAGGCTCCACTTTTTCTTTTTAAGATTTTGTTTTTAAGTAATCTCTACACTCAACGTGGGACTTGAACTTACAACCCTGAGATCAAGAGTCACATGCTCTACTGATTGAGTCAGTCAGGTGCCCCCAAGCTCCACTTTTTTTTTTTTTAAGATTTTATTAATTTATCAGAGAGAGAGAGCACACATGAGCGGGGGGGAGGGGCAGAGGGAGAGGGAGAATCAGGCTCCTGGCTGAGCAGGACCCTGGGATCATGATCTGAGGTGAAGGCAGAGGCTTAGCCAACTGAGCCACCCAGGCGTCCCCCAAGCTCTACTTCTAATTCTACTTTTCTTGTTATTTCTACCACATCTGCAATTACTTCCTCCACTGAAGTCTTGAACCCTTCAAAGTCATTCATGAAGGTTGGAATTACTTCCAAACTCCTGTTAATATTGATATTGTGGCCTCTTCCCATGAATCACAAATGTTCTTAATGGCATCTAGAATGATGAATCCTTTCCAGAAGGTTTTCAATTTACTTTGCCCAGATCCATCAGAGGAATCACTATGTATGGCAGCTATAACCTATGAAATGTATTTCTTAAATAATAAGACTTGAAAGTCAAAATTACTTCTTGATCCATGGGCTGCAGAATGAATGCTGTGTTAGCAGGCATAAAAACAACATCAATCTCATTGTACATCTCCATCAGAGCTCTTGGGTGACCAGGTGCCTTGCCAATATGCAATCATATTTTGAAAGGAGTCTTTTTTTCTGAGCAGTAGGTCTCAACAGTGGGCTTAAAATAATCAGTAAACCATGTTGTTAAACAGATGTGTTGTCATCCACAGGCTTTGTTGTTCCATTAGATCTGCTCAGGCAAAGTAGATTGATCATAATTCTTAAAAGCCCTAGGATTTTTGGAATGGTCAACGAACACTGGCTTCAACTTAAAGTCACCAGCTGCATTAGTCCCTAGCAAGAGAGTCAGCCTGTCCTTTGAAGCCTTGAAGCCAGGTGCTGACTTCTCCTCTTTAGCTATGAAAGTCTTAGATGGTATCTTCTTCCAACCTAAGGCTGTTTCATCTATATTGAATATCTGCTGTTTAGTGTAGCCATTTTCATGAATGATCTTAGCTGGATCTTCTGGAGAACTTGCTGCAGCTTCTACATCAGCACTTGTTGCTTCCCCTTGCACTTTATGCTGTGAAGATGACTTCTTTCCTTAAACCTTATGAACCAAATCTGCTAGCTTCCAGCTCTTCTTCTGCAGCCTCCTCACCTCTCTCAGGCTTCAGAGAATTGAAGAGAGTTAGGACCTTGCTCTGGATTAGGCTTTGACTTAAGGGAATGTTGTCGCTGGTTTGATCTTCTGTCCAGACCACTTTCTCCATATCAGCACTAAGGCTGTTACACTTTATCATTCTTGTGTTCACTGTAGTAACACTTTCAATTCCCTTCAACAACTTTTCCTTTGCATTTGCAGCTTGGCTAACTGGTACAAGAGGCTTTCAGCCTATCTCAGCTTTCAAGCATGCCTCCCTCAGTAAGCTTAATCATTTTTAGCTTTTGATTTAAAGTGAGAGACGTGTAACTCTTCTTTTCCCTTGAACACTTAGAGGCCACTGTAGGGTTATTAACTGGGCTAATTTCAATATTTTTGTGTCTCACGAAATAGGAAGGCCTGAGGAGAGGGAGAGAGAGAGTGAGGAATGGTGGGTCGGTGGAGCAGTTGAATATACAAAACATTTATTGATTTAATTCACTGTCTTCTATAGGTGTGGTTCGTGGCACCCCAAAGCAATTGCAGTAGTAACATCAAGGATCCCTGATCACAGGTCACTATAATAAATATAATAATAATGAAAAGTTTAAAATATTGTGAGAATTACCAAAATGGAACCCAGAGACATGAAGTGAGCAAAACTTATTGGAAAAATGACCCTGATAGACTTGTGCAACACAAGGTTGTCACTAACCTTCAATTTGTAAAAACCACATATCTGCTAAGTGTGATAAAGCAAAGCATAATAAAATGAGGTGTGCCTGTACTTAAAAAACTCTTTGTCTTATGGAAATTTTCAAACATTCAAAAGTATTTCTTTGTGTTCTAGTGTGAGTTTTTTATTTGATATGGGGTCCTAAAAGATTCAAGGATCAAAGGTTATGCATATTTTACATTTTGATAGTGTCAAATTGTCATCCAAAAAATCTGTGTCGATTATATTCCTATCACATATTGTATGAGTGGTACCAAAAACCTTAACCTAACTTGGAAATTTGAGGTACTCATTTTAAAGAAAATGACAAAGCTATTAAGTTTCCGGTTTGATCCACTGAAAGACATTCTCACTATGAAATTTTATTTGCCAATTCAAAAGAGCATTTCATAGAAGGAAGTAAACATGGGTCTTTAGTTCTTTCAGTCCAGTATTTACAGCTGAGGCTATTTGCTATTAAAATGCAATTCACCAAAATTTAGTGCTTAACCACATGAACAACACTTCTGGTTTCTATTAGCTTCCTATCCTTGTACCTCACTGACTTTAGTAATGGCTCTGATGATTTATGTCATAAGCAAAGAATGTGCTTAACTCTTGGCATTAAAGGAAATGTGGCTAAATGACATTCTATAGTTTCTAGTTAAACAAAACTAAAAAAGAAAAGAAAAGAAAGAAGAAAGAAAGAAAGAAAGAAAGAAAGAAAAAAGAAAAAAGGAAAGAAGGAAGAAAGAAAAACATCAAACAGATTTGCTTAAATTCCCATACTTCTGATTATTTTAAATTCTATCATCTCATTTTTTCATTCAAAAATATTTATATTTAGTTTCTGCATGTCTATTCTATGTACTAAAAGGATTAAAAAATTAGATATGGTTCCTTTTTCTAAGAACTTCCATACATATAAAAATATATATTTAGAGGAATCTTTCAATCTCTTCATCTATCCGTCCATTCGGCCACGTACTCATTCAATAAAAATTTGTCTCTAGTGTCTACTCTGTTGCAGCAATGCATTTGGAACTCAAAGTTAATAAAAGATGGTCCCTGTCTTCAAGCAAGGACAACCTAGTGGGAGAAATAGATAATGCTTATGTTCTATGAGGGGATTAGAGAAAGCTTTCCAAGAAAGGTGGCATTATAGATATCTGAAGGATATGTAGGATTTCAATAGAAGGTCTAAGAGGAAGTTCATTCCAGGTTACGGAAGTATGAAATATGCTGGGCAAAGGCATGCAGATGCAAAAGTGCATTGGAAAGCAGGTTGGAGGGGGAGGTTGAGTGATACAGCAGATGCTGAAGTTGAAACTGGAAAAAAGTTGGCTAGGATCAGTAAGAAGAAAGGGTAAACCCTTTTGGGTAAAAATGGTTAGACTTAGAGGAGAAGTAGGGTGTACTTAAACACAACTTTGAAGGATGGGTAGGATTTGATAAGCAGGTTGTAGGTGTGAAAAGCACCAGAGGCAGAGAGAACAGTGTAAGCATAGATTTGTGTCCTTAGGGGGCAAAGGAATGGATCTGTGTTGGAAATAAGAAGTATCTAACATTGTATCACATTCTTTCCAGCATTAGGGTTTTCCTGTAGGCTATTTTCTCTGCCAAGAATCCCTCTTTGCCTGTAGCAGAGTGCTTTTGATAGCCATTAACAAAAAACCCAAAGTGGATGGACCGGGCATTGATTTAACCCTTAATTTATAATCCCACCAGGGCTTCATTTCACTGGGATTATCCTGGTTCTTCCCTCTCTTGGATACTGGCTTTATTTTCAAGCTGGCTTTTGTCCTGGTAGAGAGATGGCTGCTGATAGCAGAAAGGCTTTCCCTGATCTCCCAAACTAGAGTCTTCCTGTTCTAGCGCAAGGTATCCTACAATTATCTTTTGTAACACTTATCATCTTTAAGTTATACACTTATTTGTGTGATTATTTGTTAAAGGCCTGGCTCCTCCACTAGAGTCTAAGCTAGGTGAGAGCAGCGACCATGAAGTTTTCTCTTGCACGGGTCCCTAGCTGGCACATAATGGGTAAAAATGTGTGAAATGAATGAATGGATTCATCTCAACTCCTATTCAGCAAGGAGAAATCTTACTTTGGTTAGTTTCAAAATTGCTATTGTACCAGGGAGAGGGAACATAAAAGTGAATGCTAAGCTCGGAGCTGTGTTACGGTGTGACCCAAAACTGATCAGCGCCATGTACCACAGATAAGGTACTCGAGGAATTACATGGATTGAAAGACTAACTGCTATTGTAAATGACACTGTCAAAAGCTAGTTTTGCATAAAAAGTCTTGTCATCTGTAAAAAATATTCATTCCCACCTTTTTTATATTATCAAGGTATATCGCACAGCAGAGCAAATTTTAAATGCATTTACACAGACCAGGACTATCTTGCTTTTCTTATAATAAATTTTCTGCATCAGAAATACACAATCATGGAACCAAAGCTATAAAGAGGTTTTTATATGGGCTAAGGAAATGATTATAAGTCAGTAGAACTGCTGTCATTCAAAATATGTATTTTGACCCCTGGCTGTTTCAAAATTTATTTTCATATTAATTTTGGTATAGTTTTCAATTAGAGGGATTTTTAAAAAAATCAAGTTTTTAAAAAAAATTTTTTATTGTTATGTTAATCACCATATATTACATCATTTGTTTTTGATGTAGTGTTCCATGATTCATTGTTTGTTCATAACACCCAGTGCTCCATGCAGAATGTGCCCTCTTTAATACCCATCACCAGGCTAACCCATCTCCCTACCCTCCTTCCCTCTAGAACCCTCAGTTTGTTTTTCAGAGTCCATCGTCTCTCATGGTTCGTCTCCCCCTCTGAGTTACTCCCCTTCATTCTTCCTCTCCTGCTATCTTCTTCTTTTTCCTTTTTCTTAAAATATGTTGCGTTATTTGTTTCAGAAGTACAGATCTGTGATTCAACAGTCTTGCACAATTCACAGCGCTCACCGTAGCACATACCCTCCCCAATGTCTATCACCCAGCCACCCCATCCCTCCCACCCCCCACCACTCCAGCAACCCTCTGTTTGTTTCCTGAGATTAAGAATTCCTCATATCAGTGAGGTAATATGATACATGTCTTTCTCTGATTGACTTATTTCACTAAGCATAGCACTCTCCAGTTCCATCCACGTCATTGCAAATGGCAAGATCTCATTCCTTTTGATGGCTGCATAATATTCCATTGTGTATATATACCACTTCTTTATCCATTCATCTGTCGATGGACATCTTGGCTCTTTCCACAGTTTGGCTATTGTGGACATTGCTGCTATAAACAATGGGGTGCACGTACCCCTTAGGGTCCCTACATTTGTATATTTGGGGTAAATACCCAGTAGCGCAATTGCTGGATCGAATGGTAGCTCTAATTTCAACTGTTTGAGGAACCTCCATACTGTTTTCCAGAGTGGTTGCACCAGCTTGCATTCCCACCAAAAGTGTAGGAGGGTTCCCCTTTCTCCACATCCCCGCCAACATCTGTCGTTCCCTGACTTGTTAATTTTAGCCATTCTGATGGGTGTGAGGTGGTATCTCATTGAGGTTTTGATTTGGATTTCCCTGATGCCGAGCGATGTTGAGCACTTTTTCATGTGCCTGTTGGCCATTTGGATGTCTTCTTTGGAAAAATGTCTGTTCATGTCTTCTGCCCATTTCTTGATTGGATTATTTGTTCTTTGGGTGTTGAGTTTGATAAGTTCTTTATAGATTTTGGATACTAGCCCTTTATCTGATATGTCATTTGCAAATATTTTCTCCCACTCTGTCGGTTGTCTTTTGGTTTTGTGGACTGTTTCTTTTGCTGTGCAAAAGCTTTAAAAAAATCAAGTTTAACACTTTGAAATATTCATGTCATGAAGTGTGGGTCTACTCTATCTCTCCAAACCTCAGCATTCTGGTTGAAGATGTTTGGAAAATCCACCTATAGAGCATTAATTAAATTTGGTCAAATTATTTGGACAGTCTTAATGTAATTACTTTCTATGCTTTCAGTGGGAAAAAAGTCTCATTGTTGGATTGGTCCTGCAGTGTTTTAGTGACCATACTATAACTGGTTATTGATTTTATCACTTTTTAAAAAATTTTTATTTATTTATTTGTCAGAGAGAGAGTACATAAGCAGGGCGAGCGGCAGACAGAGGCAGAGAGAGAGAAGTAGGCTCCCTACTGAGCAAAGAGCCCAAGGTGGGACTCGACCCCAGGACCCCAGAACCATGACCCGAGGCGAAGGCAGACGCCCAACCGACCGAGGCACCCAGGCGCCCCTCCCCTAGAATTATAAAGGCATGGCTCCACAATCTTCTAGCTATCAGCATTACTAAGAAGGTTCCTATGATCCTGATATATAATCACTGGAAATTCTTCCTACAGAACCTTCTTGATATCTCTCTTTTTAATTTGTATTCTAAAATTTCAAAATAACATGCTTCACCATGGATCTATATTTTATTCATGTGTACATGTGAGTTCCTTCAATCTGAAGACATGTCTTTCCTTCTGGGAAATTTCCTTGTATTATTTCTTTTTTTTTTTTTTAAGATTTATTTATTTATTTTGAGAGAGTGAGAATGAGAGAGAGAGAGTACATGAGAGCAGGGAGGGTTAGAGGGAGAAGCAGGCCCCTCGCCGAGCAGGGAGCCCGATGCCGACTCCAGGATCATGACCTGAGCCGAAGGCAGTTGCTTAACCAACTGAGCCACCCAGGTGCAGTATTCAGGCGCTCGTGTTATTTCTTTGGTCATTTCTCCCCCGACTCCCTCCTCAGTTTTTTTCTGCTCTACTTTTCCAGAACTCAGATTAGCAAGTCTACTGCTAATTGTGAACAGAGAATTGTGACAGCACCACACAGAAGCCTTCTCTCTGCTCCGGGACGTCAGGGCCTCGGCTGGAGGATCTGCTTCCAAGGGGGCTCACTCACACAGCCAGCAAGATGATGCTGCCAAGCTGGTTTCCCCGTCACAGGGCTGCCTGAATGTCCTCATGACCTGGGAGCTGGCTTCCCTGACAGTGAGGGATCCAAGAGACCAAAGCAGAAGCAGCAAGGTCTTTCATGACCTTCCCTCAAAGTCACATGCTGTAGTTCTTCCAGTTTGGTTGCCCATGCAAGTCAGCCCATATTTATTCGCTGTTCAATGACATAAAAGGCAAATTCTAGCCTCCGCTTATCACTTTTTTAAAAAAGATTTATTTATTTATTCTAGAGAGAGAGGGAGCAGGGGAGTGGGGAAGTAGCAGAGCGGGAGGGAGAGGGAGGAGGGGAAAAATCTCAAGCAGACTCCTCACTGAGTACGGAGCCCGAAGCAGGCTCAATCCCACAACCTTGAGACCATGACCCAAGCCAAAACCAAGAGTTGGATGCCCAACCCACTGAGCCACCCAGGCGCCCCCATCCCCCCCTCTTTTTTTAAAGATTTTATTTTTAAGTAATCTCTGCACCCAACGTGGGACTTGAACTTACAACCCCAAGATCAAAAATCTCATGCTTTACTGACTGAGCCAGCCAGGTGCCCCTGATTTTATTACTTTTTAACATAAACATATTTTTGCATTGTTGTGCAGAAACAACCAAAGCATCATGTGTTTAGGTTCCTACTAGAATATGTGAAGAACTTTATATTTAATTTGATTTCATTTTTTAAAATAATTTTTTATTGTTATGTTAATCACCATACATTACATCATTAGTTTTTGATGTAGTGTTCCATGATTCATTGTTTGTGCATAACACCCAGTGCTCCACGCAGAATGTGCCCTCTTTAATACCCATCACCAGGCTAACCCATCCCCCCACCCCCCTCCCCTCTAGAACCCCCAGTTTGTTTTTCAGAGTCCATTGTCTCTAATGGTTCGTCTCCCCCTCCGACTTACTCCCCTTCATTCTTCCCCTCCTGCTATCTTCTTCTTCTTTTTTCTTAACATATATTGCATTATTTGTTAATTTGATTTCATTTTATAGTCTTTTTCCAGTCTTAAGTTATTCTGAATTTACAGAGCCTGAAATTTTTAATTCAGTAGTAGTGATATGGAAATTAAAGATTTAAGTCATTTCTTCCGTAGGGAATCTAAAATCAGCATTTGGTAGGGTGGATGTGGGCTAATCTATTTAGTATAATAACCATTTTATTAGGCAATCTCTGGGGGTAAGCATTCATTTGGGAAAATAAATCATCAATAAAGGGACACTTTCTTTTTCTGCCTCTCACCCACTGTTTGTCCTTATTGATTATTTTCTTTTTATCTATTTCTTTATTTAATTTAAATTAATTAACATATAATGTATTAATGGTTTCAGAGGTACGTGTCTGTGATTCATCAGTCTTCTATAAC
Organism: Eumetopias jubatus; assembly: GCF_037043125.1. Taxonomy (NCBI): domain Eukaryota; kingdom Metazoa; phylum Chordata; class Mammalia; order Carnivora; family Otariidae; genus Eumetopias; species Eumetopias jubatus. The sequence goes on from NW_028274809.1 coordinate 56,937,168, forward strand.
ACCCAGTGCTCATTACATCACGTGCCCTCCTTAATGTCCATCACCCAGTTACCCCCATCCCTCTGCCCGCCTCCCCTCCAGCAACCCTCAGTTTGTTTCCTGTGATTAAGAGTCTCTTATGGTTTGTCTTCCTCTCTGGTTTCATCTTGTTTTATTTTTCCTCTTGTCCCCTATGATCTTCTGTTTTGTTTCTTAAATTCCACATATCAGTGAGGTTATATGATAATTATCTTTCTCTGACTGATTTATTTTGCTTAGCATAATATCCTCTAGTTCCATCCATGTTGTTGCAAATGGCAAGATTCTTATTGACTATTTTCTATACTATAAAGAGTACTGATTAAAATTTATAAGAATCTCATTATATGAAGAAATAAAGACATTATATACAATTAAAGAAATAAAAATCTCAGGTCCTTACTTTACAACAAGCCATATTTTCTAGAATGTGCAAGACACAGCTAAAGCAGTGAGATGGATTTTTGTATGGCCAAAGGATCTGTTGGCATTTTTTTAATGGGTCATCTTCATATCCCAGTCTTACTTTGTTCTGCTCATGATAACTCTATAGACATGTTTGAAATCATTACACCCTCCACAAAACCAAAACAAGATATTAGCTTTTCATTAAAATGTTTCATTTTTAGAGAAGCTCCTGGCTGTTTCCCAAATCTAGGTTGGGTTTTTAATATCCCATTAAGAGAGCCAGCTTAACCTGGTGAGATAAAAATGGACATTAGGACAATCTGTGTCCCACTGTTATTTCGACAATAACTTTGGATAACTGCCCAAGACTTTTGTGCCCCAGTTCTCCATCCATAAAATACTTTGCAGTAGGTGTTCAGTGTTTGTTAAATGAATGAATGAAATAATAATAACCAACATTTACTTGGTGCTCACAACACGCTAGGTAGTTTACTCGCATTATGACTCTGAAGCTCTATGAAGTGGATGCGGTCATTAACTCTAGTTTATAGAGGAGAAAGTTAAGCTTAATTAGCTTGCTCAGAATCATACAGCTAGCACGGTGTGATATTTGAACCCAGGCTACCTAAACCCAGTGCCTGTGTTCTTAAACATGCTATGATTGAGGCTTCCCGGCTGGCTCCAGGAGGAGAAAGTTAGCTAAAAGCAACTAACAACACTCCAGCTATGCTCTGCCTGGTGAACTTGCTTTGTGTTTTGTCTCATCGTTCTACCTCTTGAGGAAGGAATTCAGCAGGGCTGGAATCTCTCACTGTGTGGTGTTAGTGGTTTTGGGCTCAGGAAAACTCTAAACTTTTGTGTCTTGAAGATTGCATAACTAGGGTCCCTCTAAACCAAAAAGACAGAGTAACTGACCTCAAAATAGGTACTGCCCTTTAACCCCTTTGGGGGTAAGTCAGGGGCATAGAGCTAAGTATCACTGCCATCTCTTCCAGAAATCTAACTAGAACACCTTCAAAAAGAAATCTGATATCTTGTAGAACAAATGGCCAATAGATGCTTTAGACCTAGATGGCAGTGGCTGGGGGGTTTGGAGGAGGAGGCTGCACCCCAGTTTATCGAAGCCTCAGAGTATCCTAATTCATATTTAGAAAGTGTATACATGGGCAGAGAGGCTGAGTTGCTAGGACTCTAAAAACCTTCATTTCATTTTGAAAGCAGTCAGTGCCTATGTGAAGTTCGAGATGTGATTCTATGTTCTTCCTGATGGTTTAGAAACACGTTCCATATTTTGGAAACATATTGAAATCTGATTTATATAGTGAACACATTCTAGGGCGTAAACTGAATATTTTATAAAGCTGAAGTTAAGTGAGAGGGACTCTAGTGACATCAGGGTGTCAAGGGTGCGCTGAGGCAGAGCTAACCCCGTGGGTCTTAAATAAAATTGGGGACGGCTGCATATGTGAGAGGTCAAGGGGAACTCACAACCTATTAGATCAGGCACGAGTGACCGATATCAGAACTAAACAGGCTTATAAGCGTCCCTAATCTATTTAAAAAACATCTTAAAAAAAAATGCAGGTTGGCTGTGAGGAAGAGAACAGAGAGGTTACCCCAGTCAACACAGAGGAGTGGATAGGCATGGAGCAGAGGGGAGAGCTGTGAAGGAAACAAAATGAAATGTGATTTCTGAGTGTTTTCTTAAGCAGAATTGCATATTTGAAAGAGATTCATGCTTCATAAACTCTCAAAAGTACTTATCAAAACACAGAAGACATTTTAAGTGCCCCCTCTGCAAAAAAACAAACAAAACCCCAAACAAACAAATTACACCCTCCCCCGCAACTAGTAAGACTGCGATACAAGCCTTTAGGAAGCAAAATACTCTGTGAATTTTGGAAGCCTACCATATGTCACTGTAACACAACGGAATGTTGTTTTAATGCCTCTCTTAACATACCCTGTAGTGTCTGAGTATTGGATGACACAATATCTTCCTGGTTTAATTGTGCATTTCCCTGCTTCCTTTGGTTTCTGTCTGTCGAAACAAATATTTTAATGTTGACGCATATAAATATAAAAAAATTAATAGTTAATAATGGAACAATATAGTATGCTTGAAACATTTAAAAAACTCAAAGCAAAGTCCACATAAAACACTTTTTAAATTTTCAGTAGGAACCTCTAAAAACAGAGTTCTGTGTTAATAATTTACCTTCCAAATTAGATTCGGGGAGAGACATTTTAAAGCAGTTATTCAAACCAAGTACAATGCATAATTATTTAAAATGGGTGTAAAAAATGGAGGTAACTAGCTCCGAAGAAATTATGTAAAAGAAAACAGTAAATGGTATTAAACTGTTAACTTATAAAATTGAGTACCATAAATGTTCAAGGTACATTTATGATATCTCGGCTCGATTACTTGCATTTACTTCAAGTGTTTTTCCTTGTCAAAATATCTTAATAGCTGCACTTTAATCATTTGAAACGCATTTATATGCATTTAAGATATTGTGTTTTTGGAATCAAAATCTATTAGGAAACATCTGAATGTCTGATGATATGTAATTATATTAATTAGGAACAACGACAACAACAACAACAAAATGATAAAATGGCTCGGTGTACTCTAAGACACTATAAATAATAACGCAGTCAAGAATGAGGACAAACGGAGGTGTTAGTCATAACGCCGTATAGGTAAAGATCATCTTTCCTTCTCACCACACGTCCTCTTATCTCTGTGTTAAATTTAAAGGAAACTCCTCTTTTTAAAGAATTTAAGAATAGTGAAATGTTATGATTAATTTAATATCCTGGGTAACAAAACAATTGCCACACATATAAAACTTTTCATTTTGGGTCATACGTTTCAAGGAAATAGACTATAATAAGGTGACTTTAATATCAAGACTAAGTCAAACAGTTGTATTGCTTGGTGCTTCTGAAGGTACTTTCGTCTTGCAGTGTCGCAGGGCCATCTACAGAAACAGAAGTAATCACTGCCTATGACAACAAAGAATTCTGGTTATGGGAGCTTACGGCATTTTCTTCAGTTCTTCTTTGACTTTATATAAATAACACCCTTAGTGAAATGGTTTTCATAACTTTTCCTAATGGTCTTTTTATAGTACAATAGAGACTTTTATGTTAGATGTTTTCTTCAAAACTCAAAGTCACAAACGACTTGCAGTAACTTAATGTTCTATTTCTTAATTTATGTCTGATTTCATATACTACATTATTAACTAATATTATAATATAAAATGCGATATATAACAAAATAATATATAGTATATTACTAAGTCAGAAGTAAATTCAATCTATCCATCATCCATCTATCCATGATCTATTGTCTATATATCAGGTAAAATCACTGTAATATTACATTTATCATTTGCACGACTACATTGTTTTAAACTCCAAGTTTAATTCAGAGATCAGTGAGGGGAGCATATCCTTTTGAGCTTCAAAACTTTGAAACTCTGTAGTACATGTCTTACTCTCCCCCCCCCATGAAAACAAAATAATTAACATTTCACAAGGCTAAGAGGGGGGCAAGAACATTCTATTCTTTTACCCCAGGTAAGATGGTTTATTTTTAAAAGTATCTTGCAGAGTCAGAATTACAGTTTTACTCATTTCTCTCTCATTGTCTTTTTATGGTAATACTGTTTGACTTCCAGCTACAATGGTACAGTTATGTCTAAAAAAAAGATTAAAATCATAAAAATTATCCACCTTATAAGAACATGATGACTAAAAGGAGAGGCTCCTGAAAAAGTCTTTTAATGTTTTGGAAAAATATGTATCATGTGAGAAAAAGCATTATTATGTTGAGTTTAGGAAAATGTATTTATTTCCCAGTGGTTCTTTTAAGGGAGTTGACATTTCCCATGTTAGACCACATACAAAACAGGTGCATGGCTACGGGGGAGTTTATTTTCCCAGCTGACCTAATCAAATCGTATAGATCCGCTTAGATTTTATTCACGGGAAGACACAGGACGTGTATATTATTGTTGATTTTTTAACTCAGGAGAGTTTAAGACAAAAGGTAGAACCCAATAATCTGGTGTTTCTGTGGAATTATGAAGGTAAGTTAATATTAAATATTTGATTTTTGTGCTAGAGGTTGAGATATTTGGAAACTGAGGACATGTTATCATTGCTTTGAATTGACCACCAGGCAGCCTGAGTAATGGCAGTCACATCACTCTCATTGATTATACATCCAAATTTATTAGTGGTTTTTAATAGAAATATTTTATATGCTCTACTAGGATAACTTTTAAGGTAACTCCTTATCTTCCTAGAGCCTTTCTTGCCTCCAAATGTTTACTTGAGTCTGCATCATAGCAATAGTTCCTTTTTACTGAGTGCTTACCACATGCAAAACCTTTTGTATGAGTCATCCCAATTAAACCTCACGAAAATCCTTCTAACGTAGGCATTATTATTATTTGTACTTTACCAATAATGAAACCGAGGCTCAGAGAAGTTAAGAAACTCGCCCAAGGGTCTGTTCATGAATGTCAGAAATGGGATTAATTCAGGTCTGTCGAACTGTAAAATCTGAATTCTTTCTACTACACCAGCATCAGACTCCAGACCTTAAATTCGTCACCAACGAGGCAATATTTTGTTAAAAACGCATACATTTCTTAAAGATTAAACATTTCTAAATGCTTTAACAAATTGTCCTTAACTCATCACATTAACTAATGGGCCGCTTTTTTCTTTTGAGGGTTTGTTTTGTTCCTGTACATGACGAATTCAGTTTTATTATCTAGCATTCTTTTTCTATTTTTACAGATTGGATTCTGTTACACTGTGATGTTCCAGATCTTTAAAAGTGACTTACATAGTTAAGTATTTCACATTTCTAGTTTCTGCTGATTTTTGTGGAAGTCATTGTCTTATCATCGCAGAAGATCCCCAATTTTATTTTTATACCTCTCGGTGGGCAAAGAACTGAATGCCGGGAAACGCTTCTGTCTAGAAAATACCACTCATTTATTTTTTTGGATTTTGTTTTATGTTATTTTATTTTTTTAGGTAATCTCTACACACAACATGGGGCTTGAACTCATAACCCTGAGATCAAGAGTTGCCTGCTCCACCGACTGAGCCAGCGAGCCGCCCTGATACCACTCATTTAAAAAGAATTGAAATCTGAGTTTGATTTCACAAGAAATGATCAGCTATGCAGAAAAACTGCTTCTGATGAAGAAAGGAAATAAAGATAATGAAACACCAGTTAAGGTTCATGGCCATCATAATTTTCCTTATTTTACATGCAGTGGGCACTTCCCTTATAATTTCTATTGCATTGTTTTGTATTTACTTATCTGCTGTTTTGTCAATGTTCTATAGTGTCATGATTCCTCTTTCATCATTCAAATACTTTATAATTTCACCGGAACAGGACCCCATGTTCTGTTTTTTTTTGCCTTTTTTTTTCAGATGTGTTCTTGAAGATCTCAGTGTTTGTTTGTTTTTTTAACATTTTATTTATTTATTTGACAGAGAGAGAGACACACACAGCGAGAGAGGGAACACAAGCAGGGGGAGTGGGAGAGGGAGAAGCAGGCTTCCGGTGGAGCAGGGAGCCCGATGTGGGGCTCGATCCCAGGACCCTGGGATCATGACCTGAGCCGAAGGCAGATGCTTAACGACTGAGCCACCCAGGAGCCCCTTGAAGATCCCAGTGTTATGAATAAATCAGCGCTCAATAAATACCTACTGAAAGAAAGCTGAAATAATCATTTCTGCATGAAGGGAAGAATTAACACCATTAACTAGGAATTAAACTTTGTTTGTTTTTAAAGATTTTATTTTTTAAGTAATCTCTACACCCAATGTGGGGCTTGAACTCACAGCCCCGAGATCAAGAGTGGCATGTTCTACTGACTGAGCCAGCCAGGCACTCCAAGTTTTATTTATTTTTGAGTCAGAGGAACAAGATGGAATTAAATACCCTTTTATAATTATAAAATCACAGTGTACTTTAAAACACGTGCTTCTTCATGAGCGAACACCAAAGGATTAAGCTTTCAACAAACTTAGTTTTTCATGGAAAAATCGCGAGGAAGAAAAATGTTTATTACATTCTATAAAGGCGAAGTCTTAGGCTGGGGGTGGTGAGTATCTCACGGCTCTCAGTTGCAGGTTTTTAAAATGGAAATGGAAAGAGCATAGAAAACTTATTGTCTTTTGGCACAAGAGCATCACACTTTTCCTGAGAAGCTGCTAGGGTTTTGGTTTGTGGGCGTGTTACCCAGGCTACTCATCCTTCATTAGGAACCCAAGAACATTGGTTTTACTATGTAGTTTGTCCTTCTGTATTAAATTTATTTGTAATTATTTGCCAGCTCTTATGGCCTCATATTGTTTGGATCTGGACAATCCGGATAAGCCTTTTCCATGAGAGAAATCTAAGGCATAAGAAAGAGTGATGCGCTCAGAGCCTTTTTTTTCTACTTCCGTCTGATCTGTTCCCTTCTTCAGCCTGGTTTTGGGGTACAAGATAAACACCAGGTGCAGCTAGCAATAAAACTTATCTCTGAAGACTCCAGAAAAGATTCATGGGTCCTCTTGGCACGTGCCTGATCTACAATTTAGACATAATTTTTGTTTGTTTGTTTGTTTTGGACAATGATTGAAGTAAGGTCTTGTGGAAACGGCCCAGGATATTCCTGACTCCGTAGCTGTCTCCCTTCCACCCCACCAAAGTGCTTGCTGAATTTCTCGAAGCCGGGACAGCAATTAGACCCATAAAAATGAAGTTCATTAATGAAAACTAATTGAAAATTAATTCACCACGACTCCAGGGAAGAGCTCTCATTTGAAATGTTGTGTTGTTAGCGAGTGAGTCTCTAATCATCAGAGCATGGCAAAATACTTCAGAATGACACATAGGTTAATGAGGTAGGGAAGCGTCAGAAGAAGAGTCTTGTAATGCTAAAATAGCCACCACAATCAAAAGGGCAGCCTTGCCTCTCCCTTCTGGCTTCCCTTTCTGCCTCCTTCTGCCTTCTTGTCTCATTGTCACTAGGCCGAGCACACGCCACGTTGTTATTCCTTCCCCCAACAAATCTTTCCTAGAGAAGAAATTCCACAATAGCCTCCAAGTGTTGATTCCTAAATACGACTTTTGCAAATGCCGATGTATCTAATCCCTAAAACTTAAGGAGCCCACTTTCTCGTTTTTTAAACGTTGATTATGGAAAATATCAAATGTCTACCAAAGAGAGAATGCTATAATAAAATCCTCTCACCCAACTGCAACAGTTATCTATCAGAGACTTATTTTAAACCATATTTTAGTTAACTCAAAAGAGCAAATATTTAGAGTATTTTCTTTCTCACAGAATAGATATTATGTCAGAACAGGCTTGCTTTTCTTCTTTCTTTCTCATTCGTCTAAAAAATGTTTATTAAAGGTATTGTATGTGCCAGATGGAACCAAGAGAGATGGGACATTTATTCTTTAAAAATTCTACCTGTATCTCTTCTGAGGGGTCATCTGGGATCTTCTTGGAGCAGAGGAGATAGGTTCTGTTTTTATGTTTATATTTATCGATTTTTCTTTCTCTGTTAGGTCCCAGCTATCATTGACATTTTACCGTGTCTTTTGGTCACTTCAAGTGGGATTGTTCTCCACAAAGACATCTATCTTCATTTTGTTTTTAACACATTTCATAGTTATGCTGGTATTAAAAATATTGGTGAAGTGGTATGTGAGGGGCGCCTGGCTGGCTCAGTCAGCAGAGTGTGCAACTCTTAACTCAGGGTTGTGAGTTCAAGCCCCCCATTTAAGTAGAGACTACTTAAAAAAAAAAATCTTAAAAAAAAAGCAGTATGTGAAAGGATATGATGAATCACTGCCTTTCTTTTCTATAGTATTATTATTTTTGACAGGGAGAAATTAAGGGAAAGATTTTGAAGATAAGTTTTTTTCTTCATTTTGTTATCCTCAGTATCAATTTGTATTTCCTTTATTGTCAGTCCTTTTAGCAAATCTCATCTCTCAACTTGTCCAAAATTTGTTATTCAAAGATTATAGCTTCAATCTCAATCCAAAGAAGGTAATAAATATAATCTCTTTGTTATATCTTACAGAAAGTTTTTAAGAAAGCTATTCAAAACTATTGAACTATCCTGGAAATCTTTAGTATATTCTTTCAAGGCATGGAATTTAGACACAGTAGAGCAAGGCCCTCTTAAAATCCCTTCTTTTTTTCACATACTCCTGTGTATATGAGTTTAATCTCTCACTTCTCACAATGAGTCATTTCAGAACAATTCTGCTGTAGTATGTTCTTTAAAAAATTTTTTTTAAATGTATTTCCTTCCATGTCACATTATTCTGATTTGTCAACTAAATTATTTAGGCAAATACATATTTATGGTATTGCTGTGCTGTTATGTTTTGAAATAGGAAATTTTAAAATGGAAAAGAGGAAACCTGACAGAGTAAAAAGTTAAACAGCCTATGAAAATGCCAAGCACTGCCCCAGGTGGCGTAAGAGATTGGCATTGGGCTCTGACTGTGATTTTGTTATTTATTTCATTGCTAAGAAAAGTGCTTGTGTAATTCAATTTTTAAAAGAAAACTTGATAGAATACTAGCACCCACAACCTTATTAGTAGTAGAGCCAATTTCAGTGGGGAAATGGAGACAGGCAGAAGACATGTGAATTATCTTAATTTTGAATATTTCTATTTAATTTATCTGATATTTTTGGTCAGAGATTTTGCTCCTCTGACCGAATTTCTTTTGCATTTACAGTTATTGATTTGAAGAAATATCACATCGTCTATTTTGGGTTCCTTCCTTGTCCCGCTCTGGGACATACCAGTAAACTATGCTTTGTAAGAAACAACGTGATTATAACACAGTAACATGATGATAGCATGATAACAGGACTTGGCAAATAGGAAGGAAAATTGACTTTAGCTGAAGAGATCCATTAGGAGAGAGGAGCCCAAGATTGGATGCAAGAAGCAGCACATAAAGTTGTCTTCTCCTTCACAAAAATACGAGCTTATGTGTAGCACAAGTACTGAATGAAACATACGGACACATTTCCTGAATTTCTGGACTGGTCTTTATTTTGAAAAGTCATACCCATTTTCTGTGTGTCAAGTTTCTTGGCAGTGAGGGGAATTTTAGAACATGAGCAACATATTTGAATGGCAGTATCAAAGGAAAAAAATATATAATATATATATTAACACCCGGTCAATTAAGTATCTTTAATTTTCCTTAGATAACTAACAATGGAAGTTATAGCTGAGACTTGATCTTGTAAAATTTTTTTAACTGTAAAAACACACACACAACACCACCACCACCAACAGAAAAAAAGAATCTTTGCCGTAAGTTGAGTTTGAGCATTTCAAAGCTGGTATTTGCAAACTCAGAAAAAAGAGCCTTTCATTAATCCATGATTTTGGAAACAGTTACTCTAACCCACAACCACATACAAATACAAAAATCCTAATGGGACTATTTTCTTACTAAGCCTGTAACAGTTTACATTCACCTAATGGCCTGGGGTTATGAGCAAACTACTCAATTAGAGAATTTAGGCTGGTTGCCCACATATTTTAGAGCAAATTATCCTTTCACAAATGCAGAACCCCCTATATAAAACGCCTAACCAGTATTTCCTGTAAAAAAATACTATTCCCTAAATTCCCACCTTGAACCTACTAAGAATTTCTCTTTTTGCTAGGGCAAAGATTTTATGGAAATATTTGTTTTTATATCACATACCTTACTGTTGGTCTTCCTGTGGGCTTGTGTTTTGACTTTAAAGCAGCTAAGAAATTATAATCAAGACACTCCTAAATAAGATATTTCTTTTCTGAGTACTTTTGCTAAGTACTTAAGCTAAGAACCTTAAATTGGAAGGCATAGATCCTGCCAATTCTTTGATAACAGATCTTCTGCTTGGGGGGTTAAATGAGTTTCATGGTTATCCTTAACACTTACTATTTCTTCTTAGGCCTCTTTCATTTAAAAGGGGGTCGGTGCTTCCAATCTATAAACACCCATTAAAAGTTCTCCACCCTTTTATACTTGGCTGCCGGTCTTAATTGTCTGCAGATGGGTGGGTCACTGCATTTTTATTTCAAAGTAGAGATTTGCAAAATGTAAACGAGCCTATTAAAAGTTCTAAATCAAAACTCTCCACATCCACTAAAGGGATCCATGTATGAATGGAGATAGAACACAATCTGAAAGTGTCTTTTGTAACAAGCATTTTCAACCACATCTAGGTAAAATTGTATATCACCATCAAAGCATTACCCATGTATTTGACATAAACACTGCATTGTTAGAAAGGTATTTAAAAATTTCAGGCAAAACTTGGAACTAAGGAAAATATGTGTTTGCAGAACATCATTTTTTCTTTTATTGTAGTTGATAGACAAGAGATGCCACGTAACTTATCCCACATTACACACGTTCACTGGGTTGAGAAGAAACAAAAGCATTTTTATATTTTAGACAACAAAATTGAAATTCAATACAATAGAGACCTGTGGTACTAACCAACCTATCTGATTGCATTGAATATAAAAATCTTAAAATGTGACAATTTTTGGTTCACCTACTAAATTATTCATTTCTATACTGGTAAAATTCCTTTTTAAAAAGTAAACCTCAATTCACAGTTGCTTGTGACTGAGAACTGAAACCTGAGCTAGTTGTTCTTGGCACTGTGGTGTTCTGGCTTATCTTGCCTAAGGGACTGACAGTTTATCTCAGATTCTACGGTTTCTTCCATTCTTCTTTCACTAGCATTTCCCCTAGTCTTGCTTTTCATTAGCCCACCCTGATGGCTGACCACTTCTAATCAATAAATTAAACAGAAGGAAAACACAAAAGTGTGCTTCTTTTATCTCTGGAAATCAAACCCACCACAAACCGAATTTAGTCTGATTTCTCTGGGTCTAAAATAAAATACCCCAAGTAGCACAAGGTATTTGCTAGAAGACCTGCACTGAGAACCAGCCTTAGATATTCCTCATCTTGCCATGGAGGAGGCAGTGGGATTGCTTTGGACTATTTTAGTCACTTTGGCTTTGATCCCCATAATCTGTATCTGGTGGTCAAATTAAGGTTTGACATCTGACAACTATATTTCCTTCATCCTTTCTCTAAATGCAAAGCACAATTTATTTAATTTTAGGGGAATGGGGTTTTCCCTAAACTCCAGTTTTAATATACTGATTATAGTGACAGTATTTAAAAGACGGTCCAGTGTTTCAGATTGCATTTTCTTTTTTTACTTAATTTTTCTGTGTGACAAAAGGGAAGCGGAGGTTGGGTATCTAAATAGAAACAAACAAACAAACAAAACCCCAATTTAAGCTACTCTCCCTTAGCTTGCAAAAATACATTTACAAGCTCTCAACAAAATTTTACTTTTAAAAGCCATTTTAATATTTGTTATCTTTTTCTGAGTAAAATAAGCTGATGCTTTTACATGTGGATCTTATTATGTGAAAAGCTGTCTAAGCCTGCTATTGAACATAATCATATGAATTACGAACTGTGACTTTATTTCTTTTATAATCTTTGTAGTTCTTGCCATTACTTTTACATGTCTATGTCTGGCATTATGTAGCTTTGAAACTATGCCAAAAATATTTATTGTCGTATATCTGGCATTCTCATACTATGTGGCTGATTTTGGTTTCCAACCTGGGCAAACCTTATTAGCAGATACAGTTCTTAGCATTTGTTTGAAAAAAAAATCATATGTAATTTTAGTACCCCCCTGAAATACAACCTTTTGCACTCTTTGAAACATGTATGGAGTCGAAATTCCAATGCTTGAACTATCTCTTTTTCCAATGTTGAGTAATTTTTCTGTTATGAAGCACATAAAATAGAGCAAAAATAACTACAACAAAAGAAACATGAAAGAATGAACTTAATTGAAAACCAGGACATTTTGAAAAATTCACATGGATGGTCTGTGTAAAATATTTCCCTAGTATGCGAATCCCAGGAAACTGGGGTGGGGTCCGCATGGTACAATGCAGTGCTAGTACTTTGTGGTTCCACGAACTAATAATAATGATAAGAAGCAAAATATGTATGAATACTTCTTTTGCTAATCTCTTTGCAGCTTGGCTGGTAAAATTCTTTAAGGAAATGTTATGAAGATAGTCAGTTCCTGTACTGGTTTATTGTGCTCAGGACAGCACAATGCTCTTCATGTAGTTCATGCTCAATATATATTTGTGTAGATAGAATGAACCATTAGCATTATTAAAGATGTTTTTAAGGTATTATTAAGATGTTAAGGGATATTTCTATTTCTTTTAAAGACTTATTTATTTATTTTAGAAAGAGAGAGAGAGAGAGCACACTCGAGCGGGAGGAGGTGCAGAGGGAGAGGGAGAGAAGCAGACTCCCTAACTGAGTGCAGAGCCCAACGCAGGGCTTCATCTGAGGAACCTGAGACCATGATCTGAGCTGAAACCAAGAGTTAGATGCTTAACTGGCTGAGCCACCCAGGCGCTCCTAAAGGATATTTCTAAAAGAAGGTAAAGCCCAACTCATACAAATCTAAAATGAACTCATATCAAATATTTTATTTAATGCATGAATTAATGAGGGAACCAGTAGAATGTTATAAGAATTCAAAGAACTACATATATGTGGGCAATATGGAAAGTTACAATACATTTACAAACAGAGGCAATACTGATCTATATACAGGGCAATAATCAATTGTATTCTACTGGATATAATTTGTTTGCCTTTCTTTGGACAAAAATCATCTGAATTATCCATTTTCTATAATTTACAGAGTAATAAATACCATGTACTTTAGGTAGTAAACGTTCTATTATTTTAAATTTAATATAAATTATATAAATTATATTATTATAAATTACTGTATATATTCATTAATTTTTTTTGAGTACTTATCATGTATCACTGCATTTGAAGCTGAGGATACAATGGTAATTCAAAACAGCCCTCAGAGATCTATAGTTCAATGTGAGAGACAGACACTGATAAAAGCAGCACAAAAATAAATGTACAATTGTAACTGATCAGAGCCACAGAGGTGTCTGAGAGAAGTCTGCAAGGCTCTGAGAGGGTAAAATTTATAGAATGGTAATCTCAATATAGGTTAATTTGACTTTAAGTGGCATCTACATTTCCTGATTTTTGTATTTATCAAGGGTGATACTATAAATTAGAAACCTATTTTTTTATTTTATTTATTTATGTTATTATGTCACCATACATTACATCATTTGTTTTTGATGTAGTGTTCCATAATTCATTGTTTTCGTATAACACCCAGTGCTCCATGCACTACATGCCCTCCTTAATACCCATCACTGGGTTAACCCCTCCCCCCACCACCTCCCCTCTAAAACCCTCAGTTTGTTTCTCAGAGTCCATAGTCTCTCATGGTTCGTCTCCCCCTCCGATATCCCCCCCTTCATTTTTCCCTTCCTATTATCTTCTTTTTTTTTTTTTAACATATAATGTATTATTTGTTTCAGAGGTACAGGTCTGTGATTCATCGGTCTAACACAATTCACAGCGCTCACCATAGCACATACCCTCCCCAATGTCCATCACCCAGCCACCCCATCCCTCCCACCCCCACCCCTCCAGCAACCCTCAGTTTGTTTCCTGAGATTAAGAGTCTCTTATGGTTTGTCTCCCTCTCTGGTTTCATCTTGTTTCATTTTTTCCTCCCTTCCTCTGTGGTCCTCTGTCTTGTTTCTCAAATTCCTCATATCAGTGAGATCATATAATATTTGTTTTTCTCTGATTGACTTATTTCACTTAGCATAATACCCTCTAGTTCCAACCACGTTGTTGTAAATGGCAAGATTTCGTGTGGGTTTTTTTTTGGATAGCTGCATAATATTCCATTGTGTGTGTGTATATATATACATATATATGTGTATGTGTATATATGTGTATATATATATATATCACATCTTCTTTATACATTCATCTGTTGATGGACATCTTGGCTCTTTCCAGACTTTGGCTGTTGTGGACTTTGCTGCTATAAACATTGGGGTGCACGTACCCTTTCGGATCCCTACATTTGTATCTTTGGGGTAAATACCCAGTAGTGCAATTGCTGGGCCAGAGGGTAGCTCTATTTTCAACTTTTTGAGGAACGTCCATACTGTTTTCCAGAGTGGCTGCCCCAGCTTTCATTCCCACCAACAGTGTAGGAGGGTTCCCCTTTCTCCGCATCCCCACCAACATCTGTCATTTCCTGACTTGCTAATTTTAGCCATTCTGACTGGTGTGAGGTGGTATCTCATGGAGGTTTTGATTTGGATTTCCCTGATGCTGAGTGATGTTGAGCACTTTTTCATGTGTCTGTTGGCCATTTGGATGTCTTCTTTGCAGAAATGTCTGAGAAACCTATTTTTAAAACATTCTATCTTTCTGAGTCAATTACCCAGACAAAACCTAGTAATTCTCCAATACACAAATAAGTCTAATATTCACATACTTCAATATGGTCTTTCATACTCCTGCACCCATCAGTCCCCCTTGGGTGAGGTAAAATGGGAGGAAGTAAATTCCTAGACACTTTCCAGTGTTGGCACGGTGAAATCCAGTTTCCCTGGGGCATCTTCCAAAAACCAGCCTATTATTTGCTGTTGGAAGCAGAAACACACAAAGAGGTAAAAAGGGATCTGAAGGGCACCTGGGTGGCTCAGTCGGTTAAGGGTCTACCTTAGGCTCAGGTCATGATCCCCGGGTCCTGGGATGGAGTCCCTCATTGGGTTCCCTGCTCAGCAGGGAGTCTGCTTCTCCCTCTGACCCTCACTCCACTCTCGTGCTTTCTCTCACTCTCTCTCTCTCTAATAAATAAATAAAATCTTAAAAAAAGGGATCTGAAGATATTGGGGAGAAACATTGATAGTGTTTGCCACACCTTATCTGGTCCCCTAACATCTATTCTCTTTTTCTTCCTGAGTACATGGTTAGGCTACATTTCCCAGCCTCCTTTGTCAAGTGTGGCCCTGCAACTGTGTTCTCATTAATGCACAGAGTGGAAGTGATGTGTGCCACTTCTGGGCCTAGGAGAGCTCCATCCATACTGTCGTTCTCCTTCCTGTTGGCTGGGACTCAAGAGTGACTCAGCTTTTATACTATAAAGATAATGACAGTGACCTAAGCTATGATGGTGCAACATGACAGAAGGACTGGGGTCTCTCAATGACTTCACGGAGCAGAACTTCCTGATGATCCAAAGCAGTCACACTGGAGTGTTAGGTAAGAAGTAAACCTCTTCTTCAAACCTCTTGGTTATTGTTGGGTCTCTAGCATGGTAGTCTGGTCTTTTTCTAATTACTACAAGATAGTTTATTCTTATCATAATGTTATATTATAGATCCATTTTTAATTATTTTTGATTTCTTCCATTAGAATACATATCATAACATATTGTAAGAGAGCAGGAGATTTGCCTATCTTTTTCTTGCCGGCAAAAAACCCTCAATAAATACTTATTTAGTGAATAAATGAAAGTGTAGTTACCTTGTCCTACAATAATTAAAATTTATAAAAGCACAATACAATTAAAGAGCTTGCTATAATACTAAATTAGGAGTGATACAGAACAAATGGTAAGGGTTTAATGAAAAGTAATCCAAATGATTAATGAGATAAATATTGATATATTAAAGATGGATAGAAGATAAATGATACAATCTTGAAAAAACAAGGCTGAAGGGCACCTTGGAAAGTGTCTTTTCACACTGGAAAGGTGATTAGAAAGAGGTCGCCAACTGTTTTCCATGTCTGCACAGGAAAAACTAGCAGAAAAGAGCTTAAACTGACTTGACAGAAATAGTGATTAAACATTAGAAAAGGCTCCAGAGTAATATTGTGGAATCTCTGTCCCTGTTGAATTTTAAGGACAAACCATCTGTCTTAGACATTTCAGGCAGAGTCTTGCAGGAAGAGAGAGGTCTGGATTAAATGACTCCTTGATCTGGCTCCTTTTCAATTCCAGGAGTCTTTGTCACTATACAGGGTATCAGAGGATCTGGCAGTGACATCTTTCACTCCAGTGACCAGCCAGACTGATTAATAGGCTTCCCCTATCTATAACTTGAGAGAGTTATTTCTCTGTATGAAGCTGATGGGGTGGGGTGCATAGTAGGGAGTAGAAAGACTAATTTTCCAAAATAATGATATTAAAAAAAGTATATTTTGTACCTAGAACTCTAAGATACTGAGTAATTTCCATATGATCAATACAAACTAGAAAAGTCCTAAGATTTTTGACACATTTTAAGTGCTAGGTTCTATTTAATAAAATTCATTTTTATAGCAAGATGGAAAGATAATGATTTAATGTTGACTTTGAGTTGACACAGAACAGAGAGAAACACTACTGCTGATATCCATTTATAATACTTATTTACACTGGTATCGTAACACTAGCAACAATTCTATTTATGAATTCTGCATTAAAACTTATACTATATTTATATTACTCATCAATAATAATGTTTGAAAGTCCCTAAAGACAAGCTTTCATTAGGAAAGATTTTCTTAGTCTTAGAAGTTTGCTTTTTCATTACTTAATAATATGGAAGCTATTGTTTTAAAGGAAATATTTTTTTATTGGGATTTATATATTTTTTGCATTTTGGCACTGAATTATACAAAACAATTAAAATGAAGGATATAGGGGTGCCTCGGTGGTTCAGTGGGTTAAGCGTCTGCCTTCGCCTCAGGTCATGATCCCAGAGACCAGAGATCGAGTACCGCATGGAGCTCTCTGCTCAGCAGGGAGTCTGCTTCTCCCTCTGCCTTTCCCCCCTACTCGTGCTTGTGCTCTCTGTCTCTGAAATTAATAAAATCTTTAAACAAAATAAAATGAAGGATTTCCAACTTTACTAATAGATAATTTTAGTGAAACATTCCATGCTCTAAATCCAAACATAAACTTTTGAATTCTTCCAGGAAAGGTGGAAAAACCCTGCTTTTATATTCTAAGATGTTGTAGTGATTGATTGATTGATTGATTGAGTTAGTTTAGATAGTTAAATGGTAGACAATAACAAGTTACAACTCAATGGGAGTTTTTTTTCACCAAGGGGGGGGGAAGTCTAATCAAATTTAGAAGGAAATCTTGACTTCTTTTTATGTAATGAATCTTGAAAGTAAATGTTGCTCTTAAACACATGAAGTGCTTGAGGGCCACTGGTCTTTGCATATTATGCCAGTGTTAACTAACATGGTAGATAAAAATGTTCTCAAATCACAGCAGTAATTGTGATTCTCCCCTCCGCCTTTTTCCTTTGGAAGGAATGATCCAGACACCTGACATTTTTTGATTATGTACCTTTAGATGGATCAACACTAAAAAAAAAATGTGATGTTTTCTTTTACTCTCCTCAAAACCTTTCCCCGGAAAATTCTTCATTTGTCAAAAGGAGAACTTTGGAGGTGGTTTTGGAGAGAGACTTAGAACATTTGTAATTTGAGGAAGATTAAATCTATTTTCAAGGAAAAGAAAAAACACGTGAAGTGATGTTCAACCTCCCTCATAATTAGAAAAATGCAAAACTACAATGAGATACCATTTTTTAAAACCTATCATACTGTTGAAAATAAAAATGTGATCATACATTTGGTTGTCTAGGGTGAGGAAAGAAGCACACTCCTGGTGGGAACGTGATTTAGTACAATCTCCATGGAGGGTAATGGGAAATACCTATGGAAAGGATAGTTACATGTATCCTTTACAGATGTATATTGACACACAAAGAAATGGCACAAGCACAAGGTTTTAGACTGCTGTGTTGTTTGTAGTGGTATGAGATCAGAAACAACCTACATATCCATTAATGAAGACTAGATGAAGAATGCTACATGCTTTCAATTGAATGCAGCCACTGAAACTGCTGAGAATTGATTCTTAAGATATATGCAGATAGTGTTTCTTTGTGTAAGAAAAAAGAGAAAGAAGTATATCCATATATTCATAAAATATATCTGAAAAACCCAAGAACTGCCAACAGTGGTTGCCTCCCAGGAAGGGGAACTATGCTACCCGAGGCCAGGGTGAGAGAGACACTTAATTTTTCTCTATGCCCTTTTGCAACTTTTGAATTTTGTATCACATGCATGTGTTACCCATTCAAAAATAAACAAAATGGGGGCGCTGGCTGGCTCAGTTGGAGGAGTGTGCGACTCTTGATCTCAGGGCTGTAAGTTCGAGCCCCATATCAGGTGTAGAGATTACTTAAATAACTAAAACATTAAAAAAATAAAATAATTAAAAAAGGGAAATATTGTGAATAGTATAATAACTCATTTATTCTTAGTTTGAGGATTTACTTACATTTAATACAAAATTATCTTCAGTTTCAACATGTAGAATTAAAGCAATTCCAAAATTTTTTAGATTCTGCTCATACTTTGCGTGGGTTATAATAATGGATTATAATTAATATTGAAAATATGAAAACACACCTCAAAACAATTTAAAAATATGCTCTATGTAAAGAGCACAAGATATCATTCTTTTCTCCTTCACCCTTAAAGTATGAGGTTCTTGAAGCCAGGGACCCTGTACTCGTTCACCTAGAAGGATAGAATGGGAAGAAACTACTTCTTTAAAAAATTATTTTAATTATAAAATATGTATTATATATATTTCAAATTTGTAGTTGTTTTCAAATTGACCTTAAGCAACTGCCAATTTATACTTCCACTAACAGTGTATGAGAGTACACATTACAAATCACATCTTAAGTAGAATATTTGAAGTATTTTACTCCACCATCTCAGAGAAATAGTCATAAATAATTGGGCTAAATAATTTAGATGGAAAATAAGAATAACTTACTGATATATAGGTAGAATTCCTAAAGGAAGCATAAGGTCTCTGAAGTACTCTGAAAGAGCCATTCCGCAAGAGGTTGAAAGTGAAATTTAAACAGCCTCAGTATACGAAAAAATGGAGTAGTGCATTCTCCAGTGATATCATCTCAATAGAAATGATTGAAAGATTTCCAAAACAGTAAGTTACTTCTCAATAGTACAACAATATTTCTAAGATATAACAAAGGCAATTTGCTCCTATTCATCTGTTGTGGAGGGTCAAGCGTTAATGCCAGAAAAATTAATATTAGGGGCGTTGAAAGATGGCATCTGTAAAGACAACTGAATGTGATGAGAATAATTTAAATTTGCTATGAATCATTACAAAGAGAAATAATATTCCAAAGTCTTCCATCAAGTTCTTTTTCCTTTTTTTTCTTCCATCAAGTTTTGATCACCAGTGCCAACGTGAACCATACTGGAGCCTAAGGCAAAAGGAAAAATCAGTAACACTGATCCTGTCCTTATTTAAATTTTTGATATTTTATTCATCATGAATTCTTCTGTTTGATTTTTTAAATCAAACATCATCCTTGGAGGAAACTGCTACGAAGCTTCTTGACGGGGATTGTAATGATGTGTTCACAGGATCATATGTTGTCTGCAAGATTTGCCCAAGTAAGATATTTAATGTCAATCAATGAAGATTGCTGTATCTTTCCCTTCTGGTTTTCCCTCCTTCACATTTTCCCTTGTATTAGGTGGCTTTGCAGTTGGCTCAGGCATTTTGGGGATCCAGCTTAGGGATAGTTGGAGATGTGTTTTTGGGGTTTAGTGGGATGTATTTACATGGTTTATAGCCACTCCTGTGGCTAGCCTTCTCAGGCTAAGAATAACTTCTAGGCATACTCCCATTGTCCATTCTGACTCACTTGGCATGGTGATATGAAGGTGCAAGGCCACAGGCTATCAAAAAATGAGTGGGACCTGGGTAGTGGGAATAAATTGTTAGTGGAGCAGACACAAGGTTTGCAATGTATGGAGCCAGAAGGTAGTCTGGGGAAAGTTCTTTCACTCATCAGATGAGTAAAATTCTAAGTGGAGGGTTGAGTTCTCATTAACATCTAATGAAATTAAAAGTTCTTTCCTATACAAAATGTACTTGATAATGCACACATGCAATTATACATACTTCACATTTTTTTTCTTTTTTGAGGGGAATTGTGCAAAATAGTTTATCAGAATTCCTGTGTTTGTAGGGTACATACCTGTAGCAACACTAAAATTACAAGCATTCTATGGATTTTCTGCATCCCAATGTATTGTTAGTTCTCTTAGCCTAACTGGTTTATCTTAGCCTGACAAAGTCTTGCGGTTTAGGAAACTAGGTATGCAAATCTGCCATTAACATAGTGATATAGGCAGAGAGCACACAAGTGTTTTAGTGATGAAACTCCTGCACATACTCATCAAAAAACCAGTGTAGGTAATAGGAGCGATAAGTTACACATCTTCCAGCTCATCGCAATACAGTAACAAATTTAAAAATGCATTTGTATTGCTCCTTCACATGTTTTAACTTCAGGGTTAAAATTTTTTTTTTTTTTATAGAATTAATTGATTATTCTAACATTCAGATTTTTCTGGAAGAAAGTATCCTTTCGGAAGCCAAAGATTTAAATGAAAGATTCACAAATCCTCAAAGTATCAAAAACAATCTTATTACATTGGGATTTTCACTAAAACTGTCAAAATTGTGCAGAAAAGAAACATTCATGAGGGCCAGGAAAATATAGATTATTAAAATCACAACAGAAGAGATAAAGATTATGAGAATCAGGACACTTCCAAAGAGGAAATGAAAAAAGCAGAAGAAATAGAAAATGGTAAAGCAAAATAGAATTGTGTAGTCAACAAAGGTTGACAGCAGCTTCAGGCTGATGACTTCATTGACTTTATTTTTTTTCTTGTCAATATTTTAGAAGAGGTTTTTTTTTAAGTTTTTATTTAAGCACCAGTTAGTTAACATACAGTGTGATAAAAGTTTTAGGTTTACAGTGTAGTAATTCAACACCTCCATACGACACCTGGTGCTCATCACAAGTGCCCTCCTTAATCCCCATCATCTATTTCACCCATCCCCCCACCCACCTCCCCTCTGGTGACCATCATTTTGTTCTCTATGGTTGGGTTTGTTTCTTGGTTTGCCCTCCTCTCTCTCTCTTTTTTTCCCCTTTGTTTTGTTTCTTAAATTCCATATATGAGTGAAATCATATGGTATTTGTCTTTCTCTGACTGACTTATTTTGCTTAGCATAATACTTTCTAGCTCCATCCATGTCATTGCAAATGGCAAGATTTCATTCTTTAAAATGTTTTTATTTTATTTTTTTAAGAGAGAGAGCATGTATATGAGTGTGGGGGTGTGGAGCAGAGGAGAGGGAGAGAGAGAATCTTAAGCAGGTTCTACTCCAAGCACAGAGCCTGCCTTGGGGCTCCATCTTATGACCCTGAGATCATGACCTAGCCGACATCAAGAGTCAGATGCTTAACCAATTGAGCCACCCAGGTGGCCCAAGATTTCATTCCCTTTTTAATGGCTGAGTAATTCCATTGTATGTATATACCACATCTTCTTTATACATTCATCAGTCAATGGACACTTGGGCTGTTTCCATAGTTGGTTGTTGTAGATAATGCTGCTATAAACATTAGGGTGCATGTATCATTTTGAATTAGTACTTTTGTATTCTTTGGGTAAATACATAGTAGTGCAATTGCTGGATTATAGGGTAGTTCTATTTTTAACTTTTTGAGGAAACTCCATACTGTTTTCCAATGAATAGACTATTTTTCCAAAGAAGACATACAGATGGCCAACAGATACATGAAAAGATGCTCAACATCACCCATCATCAAGGAAATATAAATCAAAACTACAATGAGATACCACCTCACACCTGTCACCATGGCTAAACTCAACACTAGAAACAACAGGTGTTGGAGAGAATGTGGAGAAAGGGGACACCTCATGTACTCTTAGTGGGAATGCAAACTGGTGCAGCCACTGTGGAAGACAGTATGGAAGTTCCTCAAAAAGTTAAAAAGAGAACGACCCTATGATTCATTGACTTTAATAAGGACTGTGGTCTTTCATTATGGCCTGTTACAAAAACTAAGGTCATCCAATACTTTAATTAAAGATGTTTTTTCCCTTCAAAATTGTGACTCTAATAATATTTATATAGAATCAAACAGAATATAAATTGGGCAAAGAGATGTTTTTAAAAGGATATTTAAAAATTTTTAAATAATTATACTCTTATGGGTTTATTCTAAGGCAAAAAAAGGTCATAAATGTTGTTTTGTTTGTAAATTATTTTCAACAAGACAGACCTTACTTATACTGGATGGGTTTTCAGACTTAATCAATACATTGAAAGCCCTCAAAAGCTGTGTTTATTCTATGCAACACAAGACAACTAGACATAATAGGACAATATACACATAATGAAAGTGTTAACCAATAAATAAAGCAGACAGCAAATCCTGCCCCCTTACTGTGGAGCCTATGCTGGCTCTGTCCAGCACTGATTAGTTGGCTATTATTGTTCTCTACTGCTGTGACTGAAAACTCTATGTAGAGCTTTAAACTTTTTTACCAACTGAAAACCCGCCTGTGGCTTTATCCAGTAATGGGAAATAACTTTTTGACAATAGTAACCTGCAGTCGAAAACACCCATGCAGTGTTGTCCGGCAACACAGCTGCTATGAGAGGTGAGGAAAAGGGCTCCTAGCACTCTTTAAAGATATTAATAAGTGTGCAGGATGTACACCATGTGTAGCTCATTCCTTTAATCTGGTAAGAGAAAAAGCTGCCTCCACAGTTGTTAACCACATTGGCATTTACAGCAGTTATTTTCCTTTCAGGTTCCTCTCATAAATGGAGTATTTTACATACATATATCAACTTGGATTTAAAAAAAAAGGCCATGTAGGGGCGCCTGGGTGGCTCAGTCTGCTAAGGGTCTGCCTTTGGCTTCGGTCATGGTCCCAGGGTCCTGGGATCAAGCCGCGCATCGTGCTCCCTGCTCAGCGGGAAGTCTGCTTCTCCCTCTCCCACTCCCCCTGCTTGTGTTCCCTCCTCACTGTGTCTCTCTCTGTCAAATAAATAAATAAAATAAAAAAAGTCTAATATAATGAGTTACCCATTATAAAGCTGTTAAAGCCTTGCAACATAGGCCAAAAACATTTTATGCATCCTAAAACATATTTCTCAAAGATGGGGAAGAAAAACCTCAACACAAAAAAAGCAAAAAACTTATTCAAAAAGTTGATAAAAATAAAATACACAATTTTAACTGTAATTCAGAAGGACGCTTCAAAATGCTTCCATGAGACATTTAAGAATTTGAATCACCTGGGGCACCTGAGTGGCTCAGGCCATTAAGTGTGGGACTCTTGATTCCAGCTCAGGTCATGATCTCAGGGTTGTGAGATCAAGCCCCACATCTGGTTCCACACTCCGTGCAGAATCTGCTTGTCCCTCTCTCTCTGCTCCTCCCCCTGTTCATGCTCTGTCTCTAAATAAATAAATAAAATCTTTAAAAAAAAAGAAATTGCCATTTTTTAAAGATTTATTTGTTTTAGAGAGAGACAGAGAGCATATGGGGGAGAGGGTCAGAAGGAGAGAGTCTTAAGCAGACTCCATGCTGACTGTGGAGCCAGTCGTGGGGCTCAATCCCATGACCCTGAGATCATGACCTGAGCTGAAACCAACAGTCAGTTGCTTAACCGACTGCACCACCCAGGTGCCCCAGAAGGGCACCATCTTTTGTCATCTTTAAATCTATTCATAAAGAACTGAAAATAATTTCGGATAAAAAATTAGTGGAATATAAAACAAATGTAAAAAAAAGGTACACAATCAATAAAAATTATTCTGACAAATAACCAAATCACCAAATGCAGGAATTCACTAGAAGGAAGAGATACATTTCAAATAGAAATACTGAAAAGGCTCTAGGATTGTCTGATAATCCAATTAACAAAAGGAGGGAACTATATGAACACAATAAAAAAGGATTTAAAGTTCTTGTTGATTTGACTCCAAATGGCTACTCTGATAAAAGTAATATAAACTCATGCCATTACAACAAGGATATCAAGGCTGGGTAACAAGTGTCATTGATTAAAAGAATATTTCGGATTAATTAGTGCACAAGGAAACTTGAAAGTTGCAGACATCTTGTAGCACATTCTAACGAATCTAACAACCTGATAGCACTTTCTCCACATTTGACAGCCATTCTAAAAATTTACCATATTAAGACAAAGCTGAAATATTTGCCTAAACTGCCAATAATGAAAAAAGTTTTTTAATCAACCAGAAGACTGAATTATCTTTCTACTTTTTATAGAAAATGATAAGGGGTGCCTGGGTGGTTCAGTCAGTTAAGTGTCTGCCTTCGGCTCAGGTCAGGATCCCAGGGTCCTGGGATTGAGTCCCACGTTGGGCTCCTTGCTCAGCAGGGAGCCTGCATCTCCCTCTGCCCCTGCCTCTCTCTCCCTGCTTGTAGTCTCTCTTTCTCTCTCTCTCTGTCAAATAAGTAAATAAAATCTTAGAAAAAAAGAAAATGATATTACAAAATCATTGTCACATGGAGAGGCAGTTAAAAAGTATGCAGGCTCAACTTTGATGTGGCCAAGATGGAGAAAGCCTACTAGATCCTATCCCTCAGATGATTACAACTAAAATCTCTCTTTAGACAAAATACAAAAAGCAACTATCCGAGGACTTTGAAAATTAAAGAAAAGCAGATAGATTGGGGAAGAGAGCAAACCTGGAGAAGTGAACCGTATGGGAGTGAGTTTCCCATTTTTTCTTCTTTTTGCTCATGTCTTAAGCCAAGGGTGGGCCCCTGGGAGAGCTGGGGTTTTCATACAGCTAAAACTCAGAGAAATCCTTCCTGTCCAGAAGACCAGGAAAGGGGATCTCTGTGGGCCAGAGAATGTAGGAGTAATACTTTTTCTTTCACATCCTCATAGAACTAAGGAAAACAGTTTACTTTCTATTACTAGTTTATTACGAAGGTTACAACTCAAGGCAGCCAAATAGGAGAGATGCATAGGGCAGAGTATGGGGGAGAAGGGATGGCACAGAACTACCATGCCCTCTCCAGGCGGGCCACCCTCCCAGCACCTCCATCTGTTCACCCGTCTGGAAGCTCTCTGAACCCTGCAGTTTAAGGGTTTTTATAGGGAGTTTTAAGTATTTTATAAATCTCTATCAGGCTAAAGAAGTGCTTCTTTGGACCCTCACTTTATACCATGTTAAAAATTAACTCAGAACGGATAAAAAAACTGAAGGGTTAAAATTATGAAACTCTTAGAAGAAGACCTATGGTCCAAATATAAAACTTTCGTGTGTCAAAGTACAATATCAAAGGAGTGGAAAAACAACCCCCAGATTGGGAGAAAGTGTTTTACATTATATATCTTTGAAGCGTTTAATATGCGGAGAATATAAAGAAACTCTAAAGTCAAGAACAAAACTCTACAGGTTTTAAGATTTTATTTATTTATTTGAAAGAGAGAGAGGAGCAATCCGGGAACCCTGTTATCATGACCTGAGCTGAAGGCAGACACTTAACCAATTGAGCCACCCAGGCGCCCCTCCTTAAACTTTTTAAGTTGTTCACAATTTAGCTACATTCAGATCTGCATGCAATTTTATTTATATATTCCATCTGTTATAGATGGAATAATACAGCTTGAATGAGAGGTTTGGTTTAGTATCTACTGTTTGGGAAAATTAGCTCTTATGCTTCCTAAAAAATGAGTTGTATAGTTAGGATTTCCAGTTGTCTAATTTCAGAGGTTTGTCAAGGAAATCAATTCTACGGTCTTTCTCATGTATTGATTGGTTCATGTCTTACAGTTGCAAGTCTTTTCCTCCATCTTCATTTTTCCCCTCTTTCCTCATTTCTTAGGACTTTCTTTTTCATTTCTCTCATCTCTTTTCCATTCTTCCTTCAAGCTTTTGCAATTTCCTCCTCCCCCCCCCCGCCACTGACAAATCCCTGGCATTTTCCAATTCTCTCCTTCTAGAAGACATTTTTTCTATACCCAGTTTTCCATTGGTGGTCACTTTGCAAATCATCATGACTTAATTCCTGTTAGCTACGGCTACACATGTTTTACTAAGCTCCTGAGGGCAGAAAATTTGTCTTTCAATATTTTATGCTTTGTAAAACACCATGTACTCTTATAACTCATATTAACAATAAATCTCAGTATAAATTAGCTAACATTACATCTTCTTTGTTTTATGTGTAAGCTTTAAATGCATAAGAGTGAAGACTCAAGTTTCACCAGCTACCTGATTTGTTATGTGTATCATTAATTTTTAGGTAGCATTAGAATGCCACCTTTTGGAATTACTGGGCACCAAGACAAGAATTTATTTTAACCTCAGTTTATATATATTTTGTTCCAGAATAAGCAAAAGAAATCTTTTTCCATTGTAAGAAGAAAAGGCTGCTCTCTTTTTCAAATACTGGATTGAACTCACGTAGAATTGTCTACATGCCAGGATACCTTGGGTTCTAGTTTTAAATCATGTCTTTCAGAACAAATGGTCTCTGGAATTATGTATTATTGATGACAATAGGAATCTTTACTATTAGACTTGATAAGTATCAATATCAAAATATATAGATATTTTCAGAGTTATTTCACACCAGTCTAGACTCTGTTTCCTCACTTTTTTTATTGGAACATGGGAACCACACTTAGCACACATTTACTTCAGAAAAGTGTGATGAACAAGTCCCACCCTGAAGTGAGCAGATATTGAGGCGCTGCATTGCTCATTCTGCAGTATACTGAGCTCTTGGCCTTTGTTGCTGTGCTTTCCCTGATTTGTTGTCCCACTGCTCCGAGGTACTATTTTTTTTTTAAAGATTTTATTTATTTAATTGTCAGAGAGAGGGAGAGAGCACAAGCAGGGGGAGCAGCAGGTAGAGGAAGAGGGAGAAGCAGACTGCCCGCTGAGCCTGGAGCCTGATGCGGGACTCGATCCCAGAACCCCGGGATCATGACCTGAGTGGAAGGCAGATGCTTAACCGACTGAGTCACCCAGGCGCCCCTCCGAGGTGCTATTTATCTTGTCTACCAAACCCACCTTCAGGTGGTAGCTGAGAGTAGCTTGCAGGGTACCTCTCTCTTGAGCATTTTTACTCTGGATTCTAAAAGGTGAAACAATCTCAATCACAGGATTTGAGGAGTATGACCTTCTTGCTATCATCATCCAGGCTTACTTGATGAGCCAGCAAAAATATTTTGCCTAATTAGAATGGTGTATATTGGCCACAGCGACTTCTTTCAAGACACGTTTCTAAAGGCAAGGGAAACAAAAGCAAAAATGAACTTTTGGGACTTCATCTGGATATCAAGCTTTTGCACAGTCAACAAGAGGCAACCACCGAATGGGAGAAGATATTTGCAAATGACATATCAGATAAAGGGCTGGTATCCAAGATCTATAAAGAACTTCTCAAACTCAACACCCAAAAAACAAATAATCCAGTCGAGAAATGGGCAGAAGACATGAACAGACACTTCTCCAAAGAAGACATACAAATGGCTAACAGACACATGAAAAAATGTTCAACATCACTAGCCATCAGGGAAATACAAATCAAGACCTCAATGAGATACCACCTTACACCAGTTACAATGGTAAAAATTAACAAGACAGGAAAAAACAAATGTTGGCGAGGATGTGGAGAAAGGGGAACCCTCTTACACTGTTGGTGGGAATGCAAACTGGTACAGCCACTCTGGAAAACAACATGGAGTTTCCTCAAGATGTTAAAAATAGAGCTAGCCTACAACCCAGCAATTGCACTACTAGGTATTTACCACAAAGATACAGATGTAGTGAAAAGAAAGGGCACCTGCACCATGATGTTCATAGCAGCAATGTCCACAACAGCCAAACTGTGGAAGGAGCCAAGATGCCCTTCAACAGATGAATGGGTAGAGAAGATGTGGTCCATATATACAATGGAATATTACTCAGCCACCAGAAAGGATGAATACCCACCATTTGCATTGACATGGATGGAACTGGTGGGGATTATGCTAGGTGAAATAAGTGAAGCAGAGAAAGACAATTATATGATTTCACTCATATGTGGAACATAAGGAATATCGAGGAGGACCACAGGGTAAGGGAGGGAAAACAGAATGGGAAGAAATCAGGGAGGGAGACAAACCATGAGAGATTCGGGACTCTGGGAAACTGAGGGTTACAGAAGGGATGGGGGTGTGGAGGGATGGGGTAACCAGGTGATGGGTATTAAGGAGGGCACATGTTGGTGATGAGCACTGGGTGTTATACACAACTAATGAATCGTTGAAGATTACATCAAAAACTAATGATATATGTTGGCTAACTGAATGATAAAAAATTAAAAAAAGCTTTCTTTTGATGCCATAAAACATTACCACAATGTTAGCATCTTAACACTCATTTATTCTCTCACTGTTCTGTAAGTCAGAAATCTAGGCACACCGTGACTCAGCTGGTTCTCTGTTCTGGGTTTTACAGGTTGAAATCAAGGTATCAGCAGGTTGTGTACCTTTCTGGAGACTCAGGGGAGACTTTGTTTTGAGGTTCATTTAGGTTGTTGACAGAATTCACTTCCATGCAGTTGTAGGACTGAGTTCTGTTTACTTGCCAGCTGTCCACCAGGAGATGTTCTCATATTCTAGAGCCTGTCTACATTCCTTGGCTCATGCTCCTTCTCCTCCATTTGCAAGATCGGCCACAATGGGTCAAGTCTTTCTTATGCTCTGAATCTCTGACCTCTTCTTCTGCCTCATCTTTTGCCTCAGCTTCCCTCTTCGGCCAAATCTCAGTGACTGACTCCAGCTAGAGAAATTTCTCTTTGCAAGGGCTCAAGTGGTTAGACTGGGCCCACCTAGATTATTCAGGATAATTTTTTAAAAAGTAATCTCTACATCCAATGTGGGGCTTGAATTTACACCTCGGATATCAAGAGTCAGATGCTCTACCAACTGAGCCAGCCAGGCGCCCCTATTCAGGATAATTTATAACTTTAATTCTATCTGTAAATGTCTTTCACAACAGTACCTGGATTAGTGTTTTACTGACTGACCAGGAGATGGTAATCTTGGATGGACGTCTAGAATTCTGCCTACTATAAGGTTTGAGACCCATATGATGAAAATGACATTATTTTTGGAGAATGTATAAAGACACTTGAACAAATATAGAGTTATGCCATATTCCAGGAAGGAAAGGCTCATGTGGAAGGATATTTTTGCACCTGAAATTAATACACACCATTAAAGAAAGTTTTATAAACATTGAAATGGGATTGGGGGGAGGTTCTTGATAATCTGATTCCAAAGATAAGAATAAATGAATAAAAATGACAGAGTAGGAAAAAAAAAAGTGTATCCTCCAATTCATTTTATGAGGCTAATTAGTATAACTTTTATGGCCAAACCCAAAGAAGGACATTACCAGAAAGAAAAATCACAGATCAGTGTAATATAGTAACGTTCAGCAATGAAAATGAATGAACTAATAGACAACATCCACATGGGTGAATTTTAAAGACATAATCTTGGTCAAAACAATTCAAGACATGAAAAATACTCACTCTAGGATTCTATTTACATAGGAATTCAAAAACAGGCATAAGCTATATTTTTAAGAATGAATAATTAGAAAGAGTGTGAAGCAAGAAAGTAAATATGCTAATAAACGTGGTGGTTATTTCTGGGCATTTGGGGGTTATAAGGGATGAGATACACTGGGGCCTTTTGGGATATTGGTAATGTTTTGCATTTGACCCAGCGGGGTCACATGAGTAATTTGGGTTACAGTCTTTAAGTACTACACTTCTTTTTTGTGAACTTTTCTGTGTTTGCTGTATTTCCCATCACAAAAAATAATTCCAATCTTCTTTCTTCCCCATACTTCCTGATTCTTCCTCTAGTTAAAAGCATCTACAGTGCCTCATAGAGACTCAGAGTTGTTACAGCAAGACTGCAAAGAGAACAAACAATTTAGTCTTTATTTTTCTTTAAATATTTCATATATTTGTCAGAGAGAGGGAGCACAAGCAGGGAGAGTGGCAGGCAGAGGCAGAGGGAGAAGCAGGCTCCCCGCTGAGCAAGGAGCCCTGGGACTCAATCCTAGGACCCTGAGATGACAACCTGAGCTGAAGCCTTAACCGACTGAGCCACCCAGGTGTCCCAATAATTTAGTCTTTAAAAACAAAAACACTTCCAAAGTAGGTTCTCAAGAATAAAAAAAGCTTTGACAAGAGAGAAACATAGCATCTATTTTCCTTCTAACCCTGGCCAGATAAGCTAAAAAAAAAAAAAAAACCCTGAATTGGGAGGAATATATGCAGTGTAACTCTGAAGAAGATTGGGGGTGGGGCAAGATAGGGAAGGATGAGGTTTGATGGGAGTGGTGGAAAAAGAGATCAGTGTGGCACCTGGGTGGCCCAGTTGATTGAGCATCTGACTCTTAATTTTGGCTCAGGTCATGATCTCAGGGTCCTGGGATGGAGCCCGGCATCAGGCTCAATGCTCAGCTCGGAGTCTGTTTGAGATTCTCCCTCTCCCTCTGCCCTTCCCCCCACTTGCTCTCTATCTCTCAAATAAATAGATCATTATAAATTATTATTAATAAATAGATTTCATTTATTTGAGAGAGAGTGCATGAGTGGGGGTGAGGGGCAAAGGAAGATGGACAAGCAGACTCACCACTGAGCAGGGAGCCTCATGGGGGGCTCCATCCCAGGACCCTGGGATCATGACCTGAGCCGAAGGCAGATGCTTAACAGACTGAGCCACCCAGGCACCTCTAAAATCTTTTAAAAAAAAAAAAAAAAAGAGAGAGAGAGAGCATCAGGGTTAGTAGAGTGCCAATTTGGTAGACAGGGCAGGAGGCCTGGGCTAAGAGCGGGGGGACAGGACCCATGGGCAGAAGGAGCTAGATGGGGGTTGTGAGGGGTAGCTGATTATACACTTTCAAGTTGGGAGGGGGTTACAGACAGCACAAACCTTCAGCCCTCCCCTTGCCAGGCCCAGTCTCTCTTCTTCTGGAGCAATTACCTATGGAATTTTGTCTCAGAATCAGGTTTTTGGGATGTCTGGCTCCTGGCTAGTTCTTCTTCGTCTCCCCCCTCTTGTTTTTTTCCCCCTTACAACAGACCTTGATGGCTCAATTAAAACTAGAGAACAGATCATTAGCAAGTGGAAAACATTTCTTCCCTGTTCTCTTAGGAAAAGATATTCTGAGGTGAGGAGATATATTTGCATTAACTACACAGGCCTTTTAAAAAATATACTTTGAAACAGCAAAAGATGAAAAATGAAATGGTTAAATTTCCATATCAAAATAGATGAAATGTTTCTTTTCCTATTTTCTTCTAGATTGGAAAAGTACCTGACCCAGAGTACACAAGAAGTAAAGTTTGGTCCTCTTCTGTTCATCCTTTCAAGCTTACAAAGCTGTAACTAGAGATTTTAACAGTGAGGACAAGCAACTCCACAGTGAATTATCTGGTAGCTTCCAGTATAATATATTACTCTTACCAACTAGATCCTACGTTCAGTTTCTTACTTTACCGTACCTGTTTGCTTTGTCAAAGTTTAAATGTAGCACATTAAAACGACACTCTTTAAAAATTATGGAAACACTATTTTAAAACGTGAATGTAACTAAACAAAATAGAAAAACCCCATGAAAAATGTTTGCACAAAGGGTTAAAACATGTCACAGAGGTAAAACATGACCAAAGCTTTTGCTTGCTTTTCAACCCTTCTCCACTGTTTTTGTGGTTCAAGTATCTTTTGTTTACACTTGTCATTTCCAAATGACTAGGAAATTGAACGCTCTGTAGCCAATGTTTCAAATATGAAGTGAATGCAGCCTGGGTAGTTTACTCGTGGGCCCACGTATCAGGACCTGTGAAGGGAGTATTCTTGAATTCATTGTTTTAAGATAGAAAACTTGGCTTATGTTATCCATGGGTTTGAAATCAACATCTGGCATTTGAAGCTTACCACACACGGGTGAGGTAAGCGTCCGGTCATCAAATGACCCTTTTTGACGTCCACGAGTGATTAAAGCAAGCACTCCTGGAGTCCAGGCTTAATTTTCTCCACTGGCTTGTTTGGGAACTGGCCTCTTCTAAGCTCTGTAGTAGCATTAACTTGCTCGGCTGCCGGCTGAACGACAGCTGATCCTGGGACTCTTTAAGGCGGAGTCCTTGCCAAACGCACCCATCTCCACCCTCAACCCCACTCGTCTCTCTCGGCGGTCTAGGACCACCAGGATCAATTTCGGGGTTTTCTTTCTCCAGTAAGAGTTGGCAGAAGAGGCTTGAAAACAAAAAGAGGAGGCAGAGGAAAAGAAGTAACAGTAGAGGTAAGACTCCTAATAAATGGCACCCCTGCGACGCGACGATGAGCACCCTACTTGGCCGCGGAAGCCAGATGGACAGGCGTCCTCCGGCCAACCGCCGGACAGGCCCGCCCCAACTGCCCGCCCAGGTCACAGTCACGTGACGGCGGAGCGGCGCGCGCCGGCCGTGGCGCCGATTGGCTGGCGGCGGGAGCGCGGGGTTTGATGGGAAGGAGTTGGCCGGGCCCATCCCTCTGTCAGTGGCGGCTGCTGCCTGCTCCGGAGACAGCTTGCGCGGTGGCCGCCGAAGCTGGCAGACGTGGACGCAAGCGCCGGGCTTTGCCCGCTTCTTGCAGGTAAAACGCTCAAAATGAGGGCAGTTGGGGGGACTCGGCAGAGAGGAAGTGCGCTGAGCTTTTCTCTGGGAATTACGCTCCCGGTTTCCCTGCTTGCCTCTCCCCGGCGCCCCCGCCCCACTCCGAGTGGCCTGAGAGCGCTAACCAGTGTCGCCTCCTGCTCCCCTTGATTTCCCAGCAAAGTGCCAGGGGTGACTCTGGAGTAATAGAGAACCCTTTTGGCAAACCCCCCTCGCCACCGCCTCCCGTGAAGGAGAGGTGGTCTCCCAGCCTTGTTCTCGGAGAGTCCGGGGGGTGATTGGGTTGAGTTGAGCATCAGCTCTTTGGCCCACCTATGTCGAGACGAAGAGTCAGAAGGATCAACGCTAAGCTGTCCCTTTGAGTGTTTTGTCCGTCTCTTTTTGTCTGAGTTTGCGGAGGCGCCACGAATTGGACAGATTGGGAGAGACCGAAAACTGTCAGTGTCATGCTGCTCGGCCCAGTCATGTGGGCGTGGATTACGTGCTGCTCAGAGAAGCCTGTCTACAACCGTTGTTCTTATTTGAGGGAAGGTGGGCGGTGTAAGGGTGGAGGGAAGGGCGAGGTTGCGTAGGTGTCAAACGCACGTCCTTAGGAGAAGAGCAAATCTAAACTACCTCAGTAGTTTTAATTGATGGCTGGCTCGATTGGTGGAGCATGGGACTCTTGATATGGGGGTTGTGAGTTCGGGCCGCATTGGGTGTAGAGATTACTTAAAAATAAAATCTTTTAAGGATAGTTTAATTCTTTAATATTGTGTATGGGGATTGAGAGAGTTGGTATTAGTGAACTCAGTTTTGCTGATGGTGCCCTCATAGTAATAAAACCGGTGACTCACTGAATTTTCCATGTTCCGCTTTTCCCAGTTGGCGTCTGGTTTATGTCACTTGTTTTCTCCTATCTCATTGGCCTGGGTGTCATCATTAACATAACTGACCCTGTTCAACAGCAGTGTGTGTGCATGTGAGTAAGCTTGGCTTCAGGCATGTGTTCGGACTGGCAGGGAATGGCAGGGAATGATAATCTCTTGTTCTCAACAGCCCCCATAGTTCCATTTTAGGAGGAAGTTGATTTTGAACATGTTTTTAAAAACAAGAGTGGTGCGTTTAAAATTAGAATTCTAAGTTTCTCTGTCATCTATTAAGAACAACGCACCACTGTTAATAAATTTACAGTGTTTATATATCATTAACTTCACAGAGAATCTAAGAAGCTATATGGCTATCAACCAGGTATGATTTAATATAGAGAGCTTTCTACTTAATAGTCATTTCTTGGTAGTGTTTAGTTCAGAATGGACATCAACTTATCATGAAGACCAGAATTAATCAGCGTATAATAAAAGTGCTTTTAGAGGTGTACTTCTTTTCAGTAATTTTATTTTTGAGCAATAAATGCGGTGGTTTGGGATATTTCAGAATTTCCTCTTCAGTTATGATATTTGAAAGAGTTCTAGAACAAATCACTTTTAATCTTAAATTGAATAGTACGATAGAGAGGCACTGTTGATGGTGACTGAATAGTTTGCACTTAGGTCTGGAACTTGATAAACATAAAAGTTAACTTTCTTGGCTGTTAAAGGCCTGCAAGATTATTTTAATGGAAGAGTCTGCAGAGTATTTTGTTTTATTTTTTAATACTAGAGCAAATGAGGGCAATACAATTTCAGTTAAAATACAAACTGTAATTTGTTTTTCCAATTTTAAAATTATGAAAATAGGTACTTTATAAGAAGTTAGAAAGGTGTCTATGTGAGGAGTATTGTCTGTACTACATGTGCTTCCTGATAATAGTGATAATAATGGCTATAATTTATTCTGCGCTCACTACTTGTTGGACACTGTGCCAAGTGATATATAATTTCATTTAATTCTTAAAACAGTTCTGTGAAGTGTAGGTATTTTCACCACTACATAGATGTGGAAACTGAGATTAGAGAGTTTAATTTACCTAAGACCACATTGTTAGTATGCAGCTGAGCCATATTTTGATCCAGACTTTTTTTACTCCATTATTTTGGATTTATTTATTTTAGAGAGACAGCAGGGGGCGGGGTGAGGAGCAGAGGGAGAGAGAATCTTAAGCAGACTCCGCGCTGAGCACTGAGCCCCACACAGAGCTCCATGTCATGACCCTGAGATCACAACCCCAGCCAAACCAAGAGTCAGACACTCAACTGACTGTGCCATCCAGGTTCCCCTCCATTATTTTAATACGAACTTGAAGTGAGCTGAAAATTTAAGAATGACATGGCCCAAGATTTTAAATTCTGACACCCAAACCTGAGTGAATATCAGTTAATAGGAAACATTGAAATAATATGGTGGGCATTGTTATTTATTGAAAAACATATTAGATGCCTCCAGCTCTTAAGGTCATGTCAGGTGCCATTGTGATATCAGAGTGGGAAGAGACTATACATTCATGGAAGAGTTCTTGGGGATAAGCCACTTGAGATTGAGCAATCTGTCCACTCAAGGACAAACATTGATTTATGCTTCAGAAAGAAATGCTAGTTATTTGCTTCCCATATATTTTGCATGTGTTGGAAGAGATGGACTAGGAAACGGCAATGACCACAGCAGTAAAAACAGTTTGTATTGAGAAATTAGTTATGTGTCGGGCACTGCTGTAATACTTTCGAATGCATTATGTCACTTAAGCCTTTCGACACTTAAGAGGGTCCTTAACTATCCTTTTTTTCCTGATGAGGATATTGAGTAACTGAGAGGTTAAGTAACTTATTTTCCCAAGGTTTCATAGTAAGTAATGGGCCACAGGAATTGGAGTTAAGATGTTTGTGTGGCAAGGAGGGAAAAAGTGTTTGACAATAGAAGAGGTATGAAATTAAATTAAATTTATTTAATTTTGTTATGCTTTCATATCTTTTGGAAGATACTACCATTACATGAGTATTATAGCAAATTAGCTTTAACAAATACTGGAATTTGGAATTTTAGGAAAGTTGCTGGAACAATGAGGGTTAACTTGTTCTTTACGATCCTGAAAGCATGGATAGGCATTTAATGACTATTTACCCTAATGTCGTTTTAGAGGACAGGTTTTAAAGCATAATACTCTGCTTCAGGGATCTTAAAGGCTAAGCCATAGTTTGATTCATTAACATCAAAACAATTCTCCAAGCAAATAATTGATGTCAAGGTTGGTATTAATTGCAATATTATACAGACATTTCATATTACACTTAATGATGTGCAGAGAACAAGTAAAGGCAGTACTTGCAGACTTTCAGTACCACTTCTGCCCCTTGCTGGTGCTAGCTGCCAAAATGATTTGGCAAATCATTTAGCTACTCTTCCATGCAGATTTAAGCATTCAGATTTAATCAGATGAAGGAATTGGGCCACATGATACACTGTACCAACACTGTCTCTTGTGTTTATAACTTACTTTCCACTTCAGTAGCTCTGTTTACCAGCTATTTGAGAATGTCAGCGGTGCTTTCATATATCTAATATATAAATATTCCAATCTAATTTATATAAAGCAGATTTTATTTTTGATTTTGTGTTAATGAGAATAACTATTTGCTTCATAAAAAGTCACAACTAAAATGCTGTGTCTGGCTATGCTACTTAATATTTTTGGGAGCAAATTACTTCACTTCTCTAGCCTCAGTTTCTGACATAATAAAATTGGATGATAGTAGTATCTAAATAATAAAATTCACGTAAAGCATTTGTTTTAGGGCCTACTAGAGATAAAGTGTTTGTCAAATATTTAACTGGTATCTTTATTGTTGTCATTACTTTTTTAAAAATGTTATTTAAAAAAATTATTTATTTATTTTTTTAGTGAACTCTACCCCCAACATGGGGCTTGAACCCGTGACCCCAAGATCAAGAGTTCCATGCTCTATCGACTGAGCCAGCCAGGCACCCCTGTTATTACCTTTAAATATTAAAAATTCTGATTTGTGATGGCTACAAACTTAACTCGGAGGCCTATAACTGTTACAAACCAAAGTGTGTAGGTCAGTTGTGTATAAAACACTGTGCTAGATAACCATACAATTAGTTCCCAAATAGTAGGGAATTACTATATACTTTGAAAGTACCAAGTTAAATGGTTCATATAAATCCCTGCCCACAACCAGTCACCTTTCTTGGTGAGTATTTTTAGCATCTTAAGAAGGTTTTAAGATCTATTTAATGTTTTAACTGAGAAATTTATACTTCTATTCATTAAAGTTCCTGGACTTCCTACAACTGCATTTTAGAAATTTGAATACTGAGTTAATATTGAAGGATTAATAGTACTTAGGTTGCAACTTAAATGTGACTTATAACATTCATTTATAAACACCAGGATTTTTTAGGACAGTTTGTAGATATTTCTGGTCCTAGAAATCACTTTGTAAGTGAAAGTATTTTATACTTAGGATCTTTGTTATTTCTCTAACCAAGAAAGTCCAAGATCGGTATGCCTTATGCTAATCCAATCTATAAACAGTGTTGCAGAGTGAATGTGTTTACTTGGTACTGGTGTCATTTTTTATTACATTAATGGTTTTAAAAAATGTGAGAATTATGGCCTAACGTTTTTGTGTGTGGAATGAAGTAGTTTTATACACTGACCGTATGTCACTATACCTGGTAAAGATATGTAAATTTGAAAGTACACCTATACTATTTCTTGTTAAAAGGATAAAAACTTATATAATTATGGACTGGTAAATTGATTTACAATCTAAGATGGCTGATACATTTTCATCCACATGGTAATATTGTAATACATTTGAGAGTCATAGAAAAACGACTAAAAGAAGATAGATACACAGCTAGCTGACATGAAGGTCTACTGGCTTGAGGGACTTAGACACAATTTCAGGGAGAAATGTTTATTTGGGTATTGGACCAGTAGTGAACAGAGCAGAGGTCTGAAGATAGGGTAGCTTTGTGTGGTTTTTTTGTTTGCAGAGGGAGAGGAAGAGTGAGAATTCCAAGCAGGCCCCACAACCAGTGCAGAGCCCAACTTGGAGTTCCATCTCAAAACCCCGAGATCATGACCTGAGCCGAAATGAAGAGTGGGATGCTCAACCTACTGAGCCACCCAGGCGTCCCTGAAGATAGTAGCTTTGAATCCTGTTTCTTCTGAGCTATTGGGCAAATCACTGAATGTCTTTTCACTTAATTTTCTTATCTGTAAAATGGTAATAATGAAGGCTATCCTGTGAAAAGTGCTGGTATATTAAGTCTAATTTATGGAAAAGGAAATTAAAGCTCAGAAGCATTAAATGATTTGCTCAAGCTTACTAATAGTCTTGTAACCGTTATTTTCTTCAACATCCATTGGCTTTCTGTTATTACTCATAAAATGATATTATTCTAAACATTGTAAAACACCTCTAATTCCAAATAACTAGTGTAGTTGGGAGACAGCTGAATGATAGAAATGTATCTAAGCATGTAGAATGAAAGTAGTATAGTAAAACTTTTCTTACAACATTAGGGGACCCACTTTAAAGAACAGCAAGTTGCAAAGTGGTATGAATATACACTGCTAAAATGCCTTGCCATTTAAAAGCCTTTTCAGCTTTATTTTCACTTTTAAATATGTTCTGGTGTGGAAGAAGGGATTTCTTGAAGGGTAGATTCTATCCCAAGACTATCTGAACTAAACTTCCACATAAGTGGAGTTCAAAGAAATTAATGTTTTATAGTATTTTGGGGCAGTATTGCAACATCTAAATTTGTGGGTATAGTGTGTGTTTAACTTAAAAATTTTAAATGCTTTATTTCTAGCTGTGAATTCTTTTGGACAGTTGATGATATTTATCATTGTGCCCAGTTTCTACACATAAAAGATGGGTGGATTATTTTCTCGATGGAGGGTAAGTAAAGAAAACTTTCTTTACAGCGAGTTCTTAGTCTAATATAAAGTGTCATATAAACCTACTTGTGAAAATCTTCTTTGTGGTATAGACTTGAGTAGAGCTTGATATTATACCTAATTCTATTTAATTTTCTTCCTTCTCTTATGAGAAGGAGTAGAACTGTTAAAGTTCTACTTGCTATATAGGTATCTTAATGACTGTTTAACATAATTATTTTACTTTGATTTATGAATTATTTTTATTTATGCATTCATGCACAAATGGTTATCTTTTCTTGTTTTCTTCTTCTGTCGCCTACATTTCAATCTTATTGAACTATTTGAAATTATAGTTGTATGCTACATAATACTTATGTTTTTATGGGCTATATCTTTTTGTTTATTATGTATTTGCTGAAGTCATACTAAATACACTTTTAGGAATTAGAGGTTAAAATTTGAAATGCAGTTTGATTTTATTGGTTAAGGCTTTAGAGGATGTATCTCCAATTTAGTGCTATAAAATAAAAAATATATTAATGTTCTTTTCTAATATGAGAGAACAAACTCAGACAAACTACTTTGCTTATTTTTAACTCCTTTTTACCATAATGAGTCTAGCAATACTGGGTAGACTAGTTGCACTGTTACTGGAAATGCTTTGTTTTGGGTTGGTATTCTATTGACTCTCTGCTCCTCCCTTTAAAACTTTATTACAGTTCTGCTTGAGGATCAAATTTATCTACTTTTCCTTTGTCTTTGTTAGGTTGAACCATATGAAATTGCCAATATTCAACCATTTTGACTTACATAAAAAGCAATTTCATACGGTTCAATCTAATGTTAACAACTCTTGTGGGAACTACAATGAATTGATATCCATTGCCCTCCTATATTATTGAGTATATAATTGGTAAGTGGTTTCTCAAGTGTTGTATGAGACATTTTGGCTGGTTTTTATTCTGGGTGTCTAAAAAATATTTTTAACAAACTGCTATAATGAAGCATTCTTAGATGTCTTTTTAAAATCTGATCTTCAGAAAAATAGGAATTCGGAATGAAGGTAGACTATTGATTTTGACTTTGAGAGTCCTCAGTGAACTTTCAGCAGTAGTAAATCAGACCATCTTTAGTCTTGAGCTTTTAAATATATGATTTCTTTTGAATAATAATATCTAAGAAAATTTTTCTTGGAGGAAAACTTCTTTCTCTATAAAAGCATGTTCTATTGGGATTAGGAATGGTAGAAATGAAAAAAAAAGAATGGTAGAATTTGAGCTGTTGGAGTTGAAAGTACTGCTAGGACTAAAAAGTCAAGTAGGAAAATGCTTATTTCTATAACCTTATGTAGTTCTGTTTATAATTATAATTCTATTTAAATCTAAATCTCATTAATAAATAGGAATACATATTGCTTGACAACATTTGAAAAAACTTATTTTTGAATTAAAATGTTCTATGATTTTATAAGTCAAAGTGTTTCTAAGTTAGGGGTAACAAGTTTTAATGTCTCATATCTGTTTCTATAACAGACAAAACCTTCAACTGTAGAAGTTCTGGAAAATATAGATAAGGTATGTTTTTTGGCTCTGGGGTGTTTTAATTCATCTTAGGTATTGCATAAGTATTATTTCAGTATATGTATATTATTTTGGAGACTGGACCGGGTTTGGGAATTTACAGATGATATAAAGTAAGCCTGAGAACTTTAATGTTATTTTATTTCAAAAAAAATCGGAAGTCTCTCAGTGACTTAAGAAGACTGTGTCACTAGAACCTGTTAGGTTGAAATTAGATGTATATAGCATGGTGTAAAGCAATATTAC
The DNA here is from genome assembly GCF_037043125.1 of Eumetopias jubatus. Taxonomy (NCBI): domain Eukaryota; kingdom Metazoa; phylum Chordata; class Mammalia; order Carnivora; family Otariidae; genus Eumetopias; species Eumetopias jubatus. Next base: position 56,977,962 of record NW_028274809.1, read on the forward strand.
AGATAGGATAAAGTAGATTATAAGATAGTCTGCAACAGTTTTTATCAATCCGAAAAGTCATAAACTTCATTATCAAAGATGGTTATTGCTTAGGAATATTGAGAGTGATGAATAGATGGAAAGAATCTAGTATGGGTCACTGTTTCAATTTTTATTAATTCTTTTTGTAGCCAGATTTTTAAAATTAATTAATTTTTAGCCAAAATTTTTTAGACCTTATACAGGGAGAATTATTATTTATTTAGTTTAATAAATAGTATTTATTGATGTCAATTTCATGCTTGATCTTTGCTAATTTGGTAGGTCAAAAATAGTATCTTAATTTTTTATTTATTTTTAAAGTTTTTATGTATTTATTCATCAGAGAGAGAGAGAGAGAAAGTGAGAGCGAGCACAAGCAGGGGGAGTGGCAGGCAGAGGGAAAAGCAGGCTCCCTGCTGAGCAAGGAGCCCGACATGGGGTTCTATCCCAGGACCCTGGGATCATGACCTGAGCCGATGGCAGATGCTTAACCTACTGAGCCACCCAGGCATCCCTTAATTTTGCATTTAAAAGAGTGACTTGTCACGGGTGCCTGAGTGGCTCAGTCCTTAAGTGTCTGCCTTTGGCTCAGGTCATGATCCTGGGATCCTGGGATTGAGCCCCACATTGGGCTCCCTGCTAAGCAGGAAGCCTGCTTCTCCCTTTCCCACTCCCCCTGCTTGTGTTCCTTCTCTCGCTGTGTCTCTCTCTGTCAAATAAATAAATAAAATCTTAAAAAAAAAAAAAAGAGTGACATGTCAGGATAGGCATTTTCATATGTTTTTAACTTCATTTCTAATTTTCTTTTTCATATTATGTTCTTTTTAAAAATATTGAGGTATTATATTTCATTGACTTTTAAGAGTTCTTCCTATATAATCTATCATTTAAAAATTTTTTTGTTAATATTTTGATTTCTTTATGAAATTTGAGATTCAATTCAATAATATAGGACAATTTTCTCTTAACAGGAAATTCAAGCATTGGAAGAATTTAGGGAAAAAAATCAGAGATTACAAAAATTATGGGTTGGAAGATTAATTCTCTACTCTTCGATTCTCTATCTGTTTACATGTTTAATTGTATACTTGTGGTATCTTCCTGATGAATTAACAGCAAGACTTGCCATGACACTTCCATTTTTTGCTTTTCCATTGATGTAAGTAAATTGTTCTTTTAGTTGACCTTTCTTCTTTTTGAGCAGTTAAAATATATTCAGTTTCTTTTTATTGTGAAATAGTAATGTTTCAGATTGAGTAAATTTGCTTTTTTTTTCCCTTTTGCAAAGTATTTCTTTAAAAAAGTAAACCAACTGTATTAAGCTTTAATTTATAATTCAGCATACCTGAGGAATATGACTCAGTGACATTAGTAATAATGGCTCTATATGAGAATCTTGTAATTCTCTAATAGATGGTCATGCCCCCCTAGGGATATAGGGCAAGGAGTGGGCATTTCAGATTGTGGGTAGTTGTAAGTGAGGGAGGGTTTGTAAAACAAATAAAAAATAACTGCCCCAATGATTCTGAATATATTCTATTCATCCTATCTCTTTTCCCCCTCTTTTTAATCACTGCTATAAAGCCATTGACTCTTATTATAGAAATATTTTATAATATAGCACTTTACTGAAGGTGTGCCATGATTGAGAATTTTGAGAGACAATTGAATAAAAAATTGGTTCATTCACTCTACAGATATTTATAGGTACCAATTTTGTAGATGTTGGAATATAATGGTGTATGGTATACAAAAATACAAAATCTCTGAATGTAGATCTTAGACTACATACATTAAATTAAGTAATAAGTATGATGAGTATCATGAAAGAGAAGTGTCAAATGCTATGGGAACATTTACCAGAGGCTCTAACACTATCTGTGGTGGAGGTGGGGGTCAGGGAAGAGTCTTTGTATTCATTTTCTATTGTTGCCACAAATTTAGCAGCTTAGAACAACACCCATCTGTTGTATCACAGTTTGTATAGATCAGAAGTCCAGGTGGCTTGACTTGGGGTCTCTGCTTAAAGTCTTGCAGGCCTAAATCAAGGTAATCAATCAGTTGGACTGGGATCTTATCTGGAGTCTCTTGGGGGGGAGAATCTTCCAGGTTTAGTCAGGTTGTTTGCTGACTTGTGCCGCATCTCTCTCACTTCCAGTTCTGCCCTCAGCCCAGGGAAAGCTCTGCGTTTCAGGGTTTAACTGATTGTATTAGACCCACCAGGATAATCCAGGATAATCTCCCTTGCTTAGAATCAGCTGAGTAATACTTAATTATATTTGCGAAGTCCCTTCACAGCAATACCTGGATTACTGTTTGATTGTATAACGGAGGATGGAAATCTTGGGGAGGAAGAGAGATAGCTTTAGAATTCTGCCTACCACTGCCTCCCTGAGGAAGTGACCTTTGAGTTTGAGACTCAGAGGATGATTATGTGTTGCAAGAGTGGTGTGACATGGTGGATAATCTTTTAGGCAGAAGAAATGGCATATATGAAGGCCCTCAGGGGAATAGAGAATGGTAGATTTAAAGAATTGAAAGAAGGCCAAAGTCTGGTTTATAGGGAAAGTCTGGATAGTTAGGCAAGGGGTATTTCTTGTGGGCCTTATAATCCATAGTAAGGATTTTAGGACTTAATCTAAGAGTAATGGGAAGCCATTGAAGATTTTTAAGAAGGAATATGATGTGATCATATTGTTATTTTGAAAATACTATTGAGGCTACACTATGGAGAATAAGTTAGAGCGGAATAAGAATGGATCTAAAGCAGCAAGTTAGGTTATGGTTGTCTAGGGGAAAAATGATTGACAGTGATTTGCAACTGAGTGGAAGAGAAGCAGATGGGCTGAATGAGACTTGAATGAATATTGAAGAGACTTCGGAGGTAGAATTGAAGTAGTATGGAGAGGCTCTTGGTGATTGGATGGGTGTGAGGTGACAGGGAATAATTGCCTCAAGGATAAAATTTAAGTGTATGGCTTGGGAAATTTGATGGGCGTGTCATTCATCTAAATAGGGAATACCATCTAAACAGGGAATCCCATGAGGAAGAGCAGGTTTGCTCATTGAGATTAAACTACCTGTGTTCTATTTGGAGAGAGCTGTCAAGTGGGATGGTTAAGTATGAGTATGAAGCTCAGGAGATAAATTTGAATGGGAGATATTAATTTAGAATTGGGCAGCTTATAAATAGAGCCACGATCTGTTCATTCAGTAAATACTGGGCACCTGCAGGGTGTTAGGTATTGGACTAGACCCTAGTGATTGAGAAAGTAGTGACAAGATCTGTGCCTTCATGGAGCTTACATTCTATTGGGATTGGACAGGTAAAAAGTGAGAGACAAGTAAAGAAGTGCAGTGAAGAAAATAAACAGGGTGATAGAGAGGAACAGGCCTCTTTTGAGAAGAACTAATGTACGAGAAAGAATCAGCTTGGAAAGAGTTGGAACCTGTGGAAGATAATTTATATATATACAGTGTATGATAGCATATGTATCCATAGAAAGATGTACGAAAAGATTATCCTCAAAATATTAATGGAAATTCTCTTTGGGTGGTGGAATTTTTAGTAGTTGTTTCTTTCCATATGTTTTTTGGTATTGCTTGAATTTTTTACATCAGTGTATTCTTCAGATCCTAAAAACAAAAACAAAAATCCAAGAGTTGAGGGAAGGTCTTTACAGGAAGAGAGAACAAAAAATACAAAGGCTCTCAGGTAGGAGAGAGCATGACTTATTTTAGGGTCAAAAAGATCAGTATAAGGAATGTGTGATTGAGAGAAAAAGTGATAGGGGGTGTGTTTGCAGAATCAGGTAGTATCTGGATCATGGGAGGGTCAATGGCCTAGGAGTTTATATTTCATTTTGGGTGAAATGGGAAGCTTGTAAAGGTTTTAGTGGAAGAATGGCATGATGAGATTTAAGTCAAGAGGATCATGTGTACTGCCTGTGGAGATTGAGGAGGACAAGGGTAGAAACAGGGAGATCAGCTAGGATGCTGTTATAGGAGTTTAAAGGCAAAGATGGATTTGACATCCCAGTGGCAGTGGAGATGAATAGATGACTTGGCAGTATTTCAGAACTACAACTGAGACAACTTGGCGGGAGGAAGTGGAAGGTAAGGGAAAAGAAGGAATTGGGTGATATTTAGGTTTTTTAGTTTGACATTTGGCAGGTGTAGGATCTCTTTTTTTGGGACTGATGTAAAAAAATTTGTTTGTTTAGTCTTTAGTGCAGGGCATATTTTCAAGTTGGAACTCCTGGAGATCACAAAATTATAGCTTTGTATATAGATAAAAGAGCCAAAAATTGAGTGCATGCATATTACCAAATAAAATCTCTGCCATTTTGTTTATTTTTTTTCTCTTTTGGAATTTTTTGGAATGCTTCTTATCCCAGGTGTGGCAGTAGATTTCATAATGCTGAGCCCCTTTCCCTTGTTCGTTTCTAGTTTTTTATAAAAAGAGGGGAGAAAAGAAATTTAGAAAGGGAATAAATGTGTTTGAAGCATCTTGAAAAAACTCATTTGACCTCCATTTCCATATGAAAATTGATTTTTTGATTATGAAAGATTTTTATCTACTTGCAAAAGAATGACAGGGAACTTTACTGTGCTAATTGTAATGGCTCTTCACCATCTGATTTACTGGATCTGCTATTATGCTGCAGAAGACTTTTTTTGGGCAAATAAAGCATATTACTAATTGTTCTTAAAAGTAGAAAAATGTAATTTCTTTAAGAATGTCTGTTATTTCTTCAGTTTGATCTTTCTACTATTTTGAGTATGAGGCTCTATTATCCTTACTGTGTCCTTCTGCCTGTTCTGCATCACCTGCATCTAGTATTTCTTGGTTTGTTAGGCTTCAGAGCCATTTCTCACTTTGTCTCATTCACATTTGTGACCTGGTTCTCAGCTGCTGCAGCTTCTATTTCACTGAGCTCTTCACTTTTGGAAGCATAGGCCAGTTATCAAAGAATAGAATTGTCCTCCTGATTGATGACAATCAAAAATAAAATACAACAACGTGAAAGTAGATGTTGTGGTATGTAGAAGGAAGACTTACTACAGGACATTTTCTTTTGTGTGAGCTATTGCCTTAGCTTATTCCTGGACTTTTTTCTTTTGGAAACAGAAATTTTGAGGTGTAGACCAGGGTTTACTTAAAGAAATGGAAGCAGAAAGAGCAATAAAATGTAGTGTTTTACTTATCACTGTCTATACTGATTATATAGCTTAGAAATCTACCTGATAACTGCAAAAAGTGACTGTTATTTCTGCATTCCAGGTTTCCCAAATGCTTTTACTGGACAGAGAAGTCATGGATTCAGGACTGAGCATATATTACATAATCATAACTATCTTAAAATTATCTTTTGTGATAGAATATCAATATTCTATATAAGATGCTGTAATTTTTATTATATCTTCTTTCCTTCATATGGAGGAACTTGGTATGATTCCAGCCTATTATGTTTTTGCCTCTTAGATTCAGTAATTTATATCTCTGATCTTTTCAGCTATTACTGAAACAAATTATAATCTAAATGCTGAACTTATTTCATAGGAGTCATTAAGGCTATGGTCCATGGTGAGGGAAGGTTTGGATTACAGTTTAAATTTTGTATTTCTTGATTATGCTGCCAAGTATGCATTACTGTGGGAATTGGTTCATTTTCTAAGAATGAACAACCATTAAGCTTTGTCTCCACCCTTAGCTAACTCTACAAGCAATCTTAGACTTTTACTTCTGGATACTTTATTCTTACAGATTATAACTTTCTAGAAATTTCATTCTCTGTAAGATCATTACAGAGGCTTATTGGCATAAAACATTGACTTTCCCAGAGGATTTAACAATATTTTCCTTCTGTTTTTTTTTTTTTTTTAAATTCCTCTTAAAATGGGGTTAGGGAGGGGAAAAGTTAAGCAAAGAAACTGAGGAAGGTTGTCTTATCCCTGTTTTTTTATGTTTTCTTGTTTTTTTTTTTTGTTTGTTTTTTTCCTACTTAAATTGAAAGCCATTTGAGGATAGGGCTTTGATCTTACACAGCTTTTAATGCCTCCTTCCTGCTCCCCCTCAAACTAACTGGTAAGGGCGCCTGGGTGGCTCAGATGGTTAAGCGTCTGCCTTCGGCTCAGGTCATGATCCCAGGGTCCTGGGATCGAGTCCTGCATCAGGCTCCCTGCTCCTTGGGAGCCTGCTTCTCCCTCTGCCTCTCTCTCTCTCTCTTTCTCTGTCTCTCATGAATAAATAAATAAAAAGTTAAAAAAAAAAACTAACTGGTAAGAGATATTTCCTCAATCCATCTAGAAGAGTTGACAAGCATAGTTTGTAGCCTTTTGAGGAAAGTTAAACATTTCTTTCATGGCACTCTAATAAGAATACAAAGTACCTTTCATCAACTGTGGTTGGCTCTTAAAGGAGAAGGTATCTGTGAACATCTCTTGATATTTACTCAAGGAGAGTATTTTTTTTTTTTTTTAAAGATTTTATTTATTTATTTGAGAGACAGAGAGAATGAGAGAGAAAGCACATGAGATGGGGGGAGGGTCAGAGGGAGAAGCAGACTCCCTGCTGAGCAGGGAGCCCGATGCGGGACTCGATCCAGGGACTCCAGGATCATGACCTGAGCCGAAGGCAGTCGCTTAACCAACTGAGCCACCCAGGCGCCCTCAAGGAGAGTATTTACTAAGAGGTTTTGCTAGGTAAGAAATCATTTTGCAAGCATCCATTTTACAATATTGATAGATACTTGAATATTGATGGTTGATAGATATTTGAATATTGATAGTTATTCACTTGATAGAATTCTGTACTTAAAGAATAATGTACTGAGACATAATTAAGAGACAGATCCTGTTCTTGGATGGGAAGATTTAGTATTGTTATGAGATTAGTTCTCCCTAAATTAATCTAAAAATATGTGGTCACAATAAAAATATCAACAGTACTTCAAAAATCTTGGCACACTTATTCCATACCTTTAAAAAAAGGATTTACTTATTTATTTGAGAGAGAAGGGGGAGGGGCAGAGGGAGAAGGGAGAGAGAGAGAATCTCAAGCAGAATCCCCACTGAGCATGGAGCCCAACAAGGGGCTCAATCTCAGGACCCCGAGATCCTGACCTGAGCCGATATCAAGAGTTGGACACTCAACTGAGTAAGCCACCCAGGTGCCCCTCCATACTTTTTAATGGAAAAATAAACACATAAGAATAGTCCTGAAAATTCTAAAAAAGGAGAGGAATGAGAAGCAGAGGTCTGCCAGGCATCAAATACATTATAAAACTTCATTAGTTAAAAGTTTGCTATAGTGTATAAATAGTGTATAAAATAATTAAAAGTTTGGCACAGTGTATAAATAGTGTATGAATTAATTAAGTTTGCCACAGACCAAAGAAAGAGACACAAGAATCCAGAAATAAATCCCCAAAAGAATTTTTGCATATGATATAGTATGATCTTTATGGTTTTTATATATGATAAAATGACATTTCAAATCAATGGTGTTGAGTTATATATAAAAAATTTAATAAATATTTAAAATATATAAAAATATATAAAAAGAATTAAAGTTAATTCAATTAAAGAAAAAAGCTTGATTCCTGCCTTATTCCTTATACCAAAATAAATCACTGTTATTAGTTTGTCGGAATGTGAAGGTAATTCTTGCTAAAGCTTTTGATAGTTAAATAAACTGGCAGCATAGTAAACATAGTTCTAAATATTGATACCTGTATATCTTTTCATTTTTAGCTTTATATATTGCTAAATTTCATCTAAAAACAATAAATTGGATGGGGGTTATGTGGTTGTTGGAAAGACAGCATCTAAATTTGACAGAAAGTACTTCATGTATGAAAGTTGGTGAAAAACCTTCCATGTTTTGTTTGGAGGTTTGTGGAATGTTAATCCTTTTAGTAAAAGTGAGGAAGGTTTGATTATATTGATTGAGTTTTAGATATTCTGCTATATTTTAACATTTAGCATTTTTAATTCTAGTACAGTAAAGCACTAAGTATTAAGGATTTAAAATATTTACCATAATTTCTGTTATATTGAGGTTATATTGAGGTTCCAAGTATTCCGTTAGTATACCTTTATAATTTTATAGTGCAAGTCACTAGATTATATATAACAGAAATTCATACTGTACTAATTTTTCAAATAGTATCAGTTTCATTCAGAAAAGAACAACTGGGATGATTTGATGAAATAAGGGAGAGTTTTTAGTATATTTTAGAACTGATTGTATATTTGAACTTACTAATTTTCCATACTAATTCTCTGTTCCGCTACAAGAATCATCTTGTTTTTTTTTTGTTTTGTATTTTTTTCACTATTTTATTTATTTATTTGACAGAGAGAGAGAACACAAGCAGGGTGAGCTGCAGAGGGAGAGGGAGAAGCAGGCTCTCCACTGGGCAGGGAGCCCAACATGGGGCTGGATCCCAGGACCCTGGGATCATGACCTGAGCCGAAAGCAGACACCCACCCAACTGAGTCACCCAGTTGCCCCCATCTTGTTTCTAATAAGTTTTTCAGTTGATTTTTTTGAGTTTACAAGTGTTGGGGCACCTGGGTGGCTCATTCGGTTAAGTGTCTGCCTTCGGCTCAGGTTATGATCTCAGGGTCCTGGGATCAAGTGTCATGTTGGCTCCCTCCTCAGCAGGGAGTCTGCTTCTCCCCCTCCCTCTGCTCCTCTTTCACTATTGCTCTCTCAAATAAATAAATAAAAAAATCTAAAAAAGTTTATGAGTATTCAGACATTTGTGAACAGCAATAATTTTACCACCTTTCATATTTTTTGTCTGATTTTTTTTTTCTTTTGGCTAATTATGTTGGCTAGTACCTCCAGGACAATGTTACGTTATAGAGAAAATAGTGAATATTCTGGACTTGTTCCTTGGGAATGCTTCTAATGTTTCCCCATTGGACATTATTTTGACTTTTGGATTGAAACATTTTATCATGTTAAGGAATTTTCTACCCACATTTAGTTTTCTTTTAAATCAAGAAAGATTGTTGAATTTTGTTAAATGCTATTTCATTATCTATGGAAATAGCCATTTGATTTTTTCATCTTATATCCCTTAAAATGATAGATTATATTAAATATTGAATTCAAAGATTGAAATCCTGAATTCCAGGAAAATTTCTACTTTCATAGTTGTAATCATTTTTTATAAACATTAAAAGTTTTTATTTTTTAATGCTCTAGGATAGTTTAAATAGAACTGGCATCTGTGCTTTATAAGTTTGGTGGTATTCTGAGCTTGGGGCTTTTTATGGAGGGTGGCTCTTAACTTTTTAAATTCAGTAGTAGTTAATCTTTTTGGTTTTCTGCCTCTTCCAAGGTTAGTTTTGTTAATTATATATATGTAATTACTCATTCTACAGTTTTAAAGATTTATTTATTTTTTGCGAGAGAGAGAGAGAGAGAGCAAGAGGGGCAGAAGGAGAATCTGAAGTAGACTCCACAGTGAGCCTGAAGCCTGATGCGGGGCTCATCCCACAATCCTGAGATCATGAGTCTAAGATCACGACTGGAGCAGAAACGAAGAGGTGGGTGGTCATCTGACTGCACCATCCAGGCGCCCACTCATTCTACAGTTTTAAAATATATTTCTGTAGAGTGTTGTAATAGTAGTAGTCATCACTGTCTCTTACTGATTTAAAAAATTTTTTGTATGGGGCACCTGGGTGGCTCAGTTGGTTAGGCTTCTGACTCTTGATCTCAGCTCAGGTCTTGATCTCGGGGTCATGGGTTCAAGTCCCGCATTGGTCTCTGTACTGGTTGTGGAACCTACTTAAAAAAAAAAAGTTAAAAAAATTTTTTTGTATCTATGATTATTGCTTCCTTATTGTTTCTTATTTTGTATATTTGTACATTTTCTCTTGTGATTGTTTTTATTGTTTATATATCCTTTTTCTCTCAAAGAACCAGCTTTTAAAAAATTACTTTTTATTCTTTTTTTCCTCTTAGGCTTATTTTATTCCTGTAACTTAAATTGGATACTTAATATATTTATTTTCATTCTTTCTTATTTATTAATGCAATAAATACACTATATGTGTATTTGAGGTCATGATATTTTCTGACCACTGCTTAATTTTATTCCTCATGTTTTGATATGTAGTGATTTGCCTTGGTTATTTTCTAGATACCATGAATTTTTTTTTTAATTTAGTGTTTGTAATTTAAGCATTTTTCCCAGGTGATAAATGTGGGTTTGTATGTTTGGTCTCTGGTTTAGTTACTGTTTCTAGTTTTACTGTATTGTTTTCAAAGCATATTGTTTAATATTTCTACCTCTTTGAATTTATTGAGATTTTTTTGGTCGTATGCTATTTGGTCAATTGTTGCCTTTCACGAACACTTGAAGATGTATTTTTTTTTTTTCAGGTACGTAGAGTTTAATAATATCAATGAAAACTACCTTCTTATGTTGTATAGTTCTGTATTCTAGTAAGATATTTCAACTTCTCTCTGTTTAGTTTTGCTTTATGAATGTTCTTTTAAAAGAAACCTTTTTGTTTTGAAATAATTATAGATTCACATGAAGTTGCAAAAAAACACAAAAAAATGTACAAGCAGGTCCCATGCATCCTTCACCCAGCCTTCCCCAGTGGTAACATCTTGCCATGAGTACAGTAAAATATCACAACCAGGAAACTGATGTTGGTTCAACTCATAGAGTCTATCAGATTTTACCAGTTTTACATGCACTTTTGTGTGTGTGTTTTATATTTCTACGTAATTTTATCACATCTGTAGCTTCATGTCACTACCCCACAATTCAGATTCAGAACTGTTTTAAAACCACAGGACTTGGATTGCTTGGCAGGCTCAGTTGGTGGAGCATCATGTGGCTCTTGATCCTCAGGGTCATGAGTTCAAGCCACACTTGGGTGTTGAGATTGAATAAATAAATAAATAAATACCACAGGGCTCCTTTTTGCTATCCCTTTGTAGTTATACCAACCCTCCTCACCTGCCCCATTCGTAACCCTTCCACCTACTAATCTGTTTTATATCTCTATAATTTTGTTATTTCAAGAATTATAAAATGAGGTCGCATAGCTTATAATCTTTTGAAACTGGCTTTTTTCATTTGGCATATTCTTGATATCCATTCAAGATGTTAAGTGTATTAATAGTTTCTTTTTATTGTTGAGTAGTATTCCATGGTAATGATGTACCACAGCTTGTTTAACTATACACTTGTTGAAAGACATTTGGATAGTTTCCAGTTTTTGGCTATTACAAATAAGGCTTCTGTGAACATTTTTATATAGGCATTGTCTGAACATAAGTTTTCATTTCTCTGGGGCATATATTCAAGAATGTAATTTCTGGGGCATATGGTAAGTACATGTTTAGTTTTTAAAGAAACTGCTAAACTTTTTTTTAGAGTAGATGTACCATTTTACATTTCCACTGGTTGCATATAAATGATCTCTTTTCTCTACATCCTTGTCAGCATTTGGTATTTCACTATTTTGATCATTCTGATAGGTATGTAGTGATATTTCATTGTGGTTTTAATTTGCATTTCCCTAAGGGCTAATGATGTTGAAACTCTTTTCATGTATTTATTTGCTATTAATATCTCCTCTTCTGTTCATGTCTGTTCATGTCTTCTAATTTTCTAATTGGGTTAATGGTCTTTTTGCTGTTGAGTTTTGAGAGTTCTTTATATATTGTAGATACAAGTTATTTGTTGGGTATATGGTTTGCAAATATTTTTTACCAGTCTGTAGTTTATCTTTTTAGTCTCTTAATAGGGCTTTTGCAGAGCAAAATTTATTAATTTTTCCTTTTATGGATTGTGCTTTTGTTGTCAAGAACCCTTCCCTAACTATAGGTTCTGAAGATTTTCTTCTTTTTTTTTCTATGCATTTTTTCTTCTAACATTTTACACTTAAATTCATAAGCCATTTTGAGTTAATTTTTATATAAGGTGTGAGGTTCGTGTTGATTTCTTTTATTTTTTTCTTTCTTTCATTTTGCCCATGGGTGCTGCGTTGCTCCAGCACCATTTGTTGGAAAGGAGCTGCATCATTTTTTAACACTATGAAATCACTTTCTTTTTCTAGTTTAAAGCTTTCTTGGGGGGGTGGGGGGACGGGGAGGTTCTTGAATTCAGCTTTGTGGGGTATTAAGATACAACCCTTGTTTTGTTAGTATTTGCCTAATATACTTTTGCCCATGGTTTTATTTTCTTCAACTTTAAAAAACTCTTAGTTTTAGGTATTAGTTTATATTATAGGGTTGGGTCTTATTTTTATGATCTAGTCTGAAAGTCTTTTGCTCTGAAGAGTTCAGCTCATTTACATTTATTGAGAGGAAAGATGTTGGTCTAGGTTTTGGAACATAATTTTGCATTTTGCCTTTTTTTAAAAAAAAAACTTAAAAATAAATCTCTATGTGGTATGTTTACTTTACTTTTGCCCAGTTATTTGTAGGAGGCTTGTGTGAGTATAGGCGCATGTCTTTCCACATTCCAGGCTATCTAGAATTTTCATTATGATCCGGGATTTAATGTGCTAGTTTGTTCAGCTTTTATCTTTCCCCAGCCAATGGGGTTAGGCAACTGTGTATTTTTTCCTAATACAAAACCTCTTTTCTCTCCTGCCATAGAAACAATGTTCTTTGTAAACAGGGTGTTTCTCAATGGTTTCTCTTTAAGTTCTGTCTTTTCTGTTTTCGTTGTTGGAACCAAACTGAGGAGTTTCTGCCTATAGCACGTGTGCCTTCTTATTGTTATAAATATGGGCTTTAGGCTTTACACTTTGAGAAATTTGTCTTGCTACCGCTTTGTGAGATAAGCAGTTTTCCTTTTCTGCTTGCACTCTTGATCTCCATGATCTCCATTACTTTTGGGAGACTGTCCACATATTTTGAGAGTTGGGTTTTAGCTGTATCTTATTTTACCAGGACAGGAATTTGTTTTTGTTTTTGATCTCCTTGTTTAGAATATTTCCTTTTTTTAAAAATCTATTTGAGAGAGAGAGAAAGAGAGAGCGAGCAAGAGAGCACAAGCCACGGGGTTGGGGGAGAGGCAGAGGGAGAAGCAGACTCCCTGCTGAGCCGGGAGCCATATTCGGGGCTCGATCCCAGGATCGTGACCTGAGCCCAAGGCAGACGCTTAACCAAGTGAGCCACCCAGGCGCCCCTGTTTAGACTATTTCTAAGAGGAGAAGAGGGAAATGGAAATTATGCCACTGTTGTCAAAGTAGGACTCAGTAATAGTGTCTTTAATAGCTTCACAAAACATGTTGCTCTATTTTCATAAATTATATTTAATTATTAAGAAAGCAAAAACCGGCCTGGTGATGGGTATTGAGGAGGGCACATTCTGCATGGAGCACTGGGTGTTATGAACAAACAATGAATCATGGAACACTACACCAAAACAAATTATGTAATATATGGTGATTAACATAACAATAAAAAAATAAAAAAAAAAGCAAAAACCTTTATTGCAGTAACTAGCACATAGATTTCTGAAGTACCTTTTTCCCCCCTAAACTTTGTTTTAAAAATACAAAAGAATTTCATTTAATTTAGCCTTGAAGATTAACATACTATATATGTTCTGTTGTTCAAGTCTTGAAGGAAATATATATTGTTTGATAGCTCATTTTCTCCAGCAGTAGTTCTGATAAAAACCAAAAGGAGAACCTCTTGTCTGCAAAGGGGATTACTGTGTTTTATTTTGAAGTAAGGGAGTATATTTCAAATCTTGTAGTTTTTACACTTTGAAAATTATATATGCTTTTGAAAAATAAGAAAATTTACTGATTTCCTATGGAATTCTAGTCACTATCTCTACAGTTCCTTCCAGTGTTCTCTGTTTTCCTGTACTTTTTTTCTTTTTTTCTAAATCATCTCTCTGCTGCCACTATTTCAGCGGGTTTGTAGTGGAGAAATAGTATGAGTTTCCTGTTGTAGGATCCTTGAGAGTTATGAGCAGTATGTCTAACCTCTCCTCTCCCTTCCCTTGATAAGGACAATGCTCAGTGTCTTTTATTGCTTAGGTAGTTGTCTGAGTCATAAAAATGAATCACCACAACATAAAAAACATGTTTTGGTTATCTATTGCTATAATAAGTTGCCCCAGAACTTAGTAGCTTAAAACAACAAATGTTTATTATCTCTCACAGTTTCTGAGGGGCAGGAAGGAATGTGGGAGCAGTTTAGTTGGGTGGTTCTAGCTCAGGGTCTTTAATCATATATAAATTGCAGTTAAGCTGTTGGCTGGAGCTACAGTTACCTCAAGGCTTAACTAAAGATATGGAGAATTTACTTCTAAGCTCACACATGTAGTTTGCAGGCCTCATCGCTTCACTGGCTCTTTGCCAGAGACCTCTGTTTTTTGCCACATGGGACTTCCCATAGAGTTCCCTGAATGTCCTCATGTCATACTAGCTGGCTTCCCTTAGAAGAGAAGAAAGATGGTGAGTGGAAGAGAACTAACATGGAAGCTGCAGTCCTTTATAACCTAATCTTGAAGTTACATACTCTTACTTCTGCCATATTCTATTGGTTACACAGGCCAACACTGGTAAGAGAGGACTACACAAGGTGTAAATACCAGGAGACAGGGTTCACTGGTGACTACCTTGAAGGTGAACTCCCAAGAATAGCAATGAAGTATTTTAGAGTAAAGAAATACCATAAATTCAGATACAATGTTTTTCTTTTCTTTTCTTTTCCTTTCTTTTCTTTTCTCTTTTTTTCTTTACCTTCTCTTTACCTTTTCTTTACCTTCTTTTCTTTACCTACCAGGAGCGAGGGCTGGAGGGGCAGAGGGAGAGAGAATTTTTTTTTTTAATTTTTAAAATTCTTTATTTAAATTCAATTTAGTTAGCATATAGTATATTTTACTAGTTTCAAGGGTAGAATTTAGTGACTCATCAGTTGCATATAATAACCATTGCTCTTTATATCAAGTGCCCTCCTTAAGGCCTATCACCTAGTTACCCCATTCCCCCACCCACCTCCCCTCCATCAACCCTCAGTTTGTTTCCTAGAGTTAAGAGTCACTTCTGGTTTGCCTCCCTCTTTGTTTTCATCTTAATTTATTTTCTCTTCCCTTCCTCTATGTTCATCTATTTTTTTTCTTAAATTCTACGTATGAGTGAAATCATGTGGTATTTGTCTTTCTCTGACTGATTTATTTCTCTTAGCATAATACCTGCTAGTTCCATTCACATCATTGCAAATGGCAAGATTTCATTCTTTTTGATGGCTGAGGAATGTTCCACTGTGTATTTATACCACATCTTCTCTATCCATTCATGTGTCGATGGACATCTGGGCTCTTTCCAGACTTTGGCTGTTGCGGACATTGCAGCTATAAACATTGGGGTGCATGTGCCCCTTCAGATCACTATTTTTGTATCCTTCAGATAAATACCTAGTAGTGCAATTGCTGGGTGGTAGGGGTAGTTCTATTTTTAACTTTTTGAGAAACCTCCATACTGTTTTCCAGAGTGGCTGCACCAGTTTGCATTCCCACCAACAGTGTAGGAGGGTTCCCCTTTCTCTGCATCCTTGCCAACATCTGTCATTTCCTGAGTTGTTAATTTTAGCCATTCTAACCAGTGTCAGGTGGTAGCTCATTGTGATTTTGACTTGTATGTCCTTGATGCTGAATGATGTGGAACATTTTTTCATGTGTCTGTTAGTCATTTGTATGTCTTCTTTGAAGAAATCTCTGTTCATGTCTTCTGCCCATTTCTTGACTGGGTTTTTTGTTTATTGGGTGTTGAGTTGGGTAAGTTCTTTATATATTTTGGATACCAGCCCTTTATCTGATAAGACATTTGAAAATATCTTCTCCCATTCTGCCGGTTGTCTTTTCGTTTTGTCGACTATTTCCTTTGCTGTGCAAAAGCTTTTTATCTTAATGAAGTCCCAATAGTTCATTTTTGCTTTTGTTTCCCTTGGCTTTGGAAACGTGTCTAGCAAGAAGTTGCTGTAGCCGAGGTCACAGAGATTGCTGCCTGTATTCTCCTCTAGGATTTTGATGGATTCCTGTCTCACATTTAGGTCTTTCATCCATTTTTGAATTTATTTTTGTGTATGGTGTAAGAAAGTGGTCCAGTTTCATTCTTCTGTATGTGGCTATCCAGTTTTCCCAACACCATTTGTTGAAGAGACTTTTTTCCATTGGATATTCTTTCCTCCTTTGTCAAAGATTAGTTGACCATAGAGTTGAGGGCCCGTTTCTGGGCTCTCTATTCTGTTCCATTGATCTATGTGTCTGTTTTTGTGCCAGTACCATACTGTCTTGATTACAGCTTTGTATTAGAGCTTAAGTCTGGCTTTGTGATGCCACCAGCTTTGGTTTTCTCTTTCAACATTCCTTTGGCTATTCGGGATCTCTTCTGGTTCCATACAAATTTTAGAATTATTTGTTCCAGCTCTGTGAAAAATGTCAGTGGTATTTTGATAGGGATTGCTTTGAATGTGTAGATTGCTTTGGGTAGCATAGACATTTTAACAATATTTGTTCTTCCAATCCATGAGCATGGAATGTTTTTCCATTTCTTTGTGTTGTCCTCAATTTCTTTCGTAAGTATGCTGTAGTTTTCCGAGCACAGATCCTTTACCTCTTTGGTTAGGTTTATTCCTAGGTATCTTTGGTTTTTGGTATAATTGTAAATGTATCAAATTTACAATGTATCAAATGTAAAATGTAAAATTCCTTGATTTCTCTTTCTTCTGTTTCATTGTTAGTGTATAGAAATGCAACTGACTTCTGTGCCTTGATTTTATATCCTGTGACTTTGCTGAATTCCTGTATCAGTTCAAGCAATTTTTGGGTGGAGTCTTTTGGGTTTTCCACATAGAGTATCATGTCATCTGCGAAGAGTGAAAGTTTGACTGCTTTCCCTATTTGGATGCCTTTTATTTCTTTTCGTTGTCTGATTGCCGAGGCTAGGACTTCCAGTACTATGTTAAACAACCGTGGTGAGAGTTGACATCCCTGTTGTATTCCTAACCTCAGGGGAAAAGCCCTCAGTTTTTCCCTGTTGAGGATGATATTCGCTGTGGGTCTTTTGTGTATGGCTTTTATGATATTGAGGTATGTTCCCTCCATCCCTACATGGCGGACAGTTTTATTTTATCAAGAAAAGATGCTGTATTTTGTCAAATGCTTTTTCTGCATCTGTTGAGAGGATCATATGATTCTTGTCCTTTTATTAATGTAGTGTGTCACATTGATTGACTTGAGGATGTTGAACCACCCCTGCAGACCAGGAATAAATCCCACTTGATCATGGTGTATAATCCTTTCAACGTACTGTTGGATCCTATTAGCTCGTATCTTGGTGAGAGTTTTTGCATCCATGTTCATCAGGGATATCGGTCTGTAATTCTCCTTTTTGGGGGGGGTCTTTGTCTGGTTTTGGGATTAAGGTAATGTTGGCCTCGTAGAGTTTGGAAGTTGTCTTTCCATTTCTATTTTCTGGAACAGTTTCAGAAGAATAGGTATTAATTCTTCTTTAAATGTTTAGTAGAATTCCCCTGGGAAGCCATCTGGCCCAGGACTCTTGTTGGGAAATTTTTTTTTACTAATTCAGTTTCTTTGCTGGTTATGGGTCTTTTCAGATTTTCTATTTTTTCTCGTCTCAGTTTTGGTAGTTCATATGTTTCTAGGAATTTATCCATTTCTTCCAGATTGCCTAATTTGTTGGCATATAATTGCTCATAATATTCTCTAATAATTGTTTGTATTTCTTCAGTGTTGATTGTGATCTCTCCTCTTTCATTTATGATTTTATTTATTTGGGTCCTTTCTCTTTTCTTTTTGACAAGTCTGGCTAGGGGCTTATCGATCTTATTAATTCTTCCAAAGAACCAGCTCCTAGTTTCACTGATGTGTTCTAGTGTTTTTTTTTTTTTTTATTTCTACATCATTGATTTCTGCTCTAATCTTTATTATTTCTATTCTCCTGCTGGATTTAGGCCTTATTTGCTGTTCTTTTTCCAGTTCCTTTAGGTGTAAGGTTAGGTTGTGTATTTGAGACTTTTCTTGTTTCTTGAGGAAAACCTGTATTGCTATATACTTCCCTCTTAGGACTGCCTTTGCTGCATCCCAAAGGTTTTGAACTGTTTTTATTTTCATTTGTTTCCATGAATTTTTAAAATTCTTCTTTAATTTCCTGGTTGACCCATTCATTCGTCAGTAGGATATCATTTAACCTCCATGTATTTGTGGGCTTCCAAATTTTTTCTTGTAGTTGCAAGTTTTATAGCACTGTGGTCTGAAAATATGCATGATATGATCTCAGTCTTTTTGTACTGGTTGAGACCTGATTTGTGACCCAGTGTGTGATCTGTTTTGGAGAATGTTTTCTGTGCACTTGAGAAGAATGTGTATTCTGCTGCTTTAGGATGAAATGCTCTGAATTTATCTGTGAAGTCCATCTGGTCCAGTGTGTCATTCAAAGCCCTTGTTTCCTTGTTGATCTTCTGCTTAGCTGATCTGTCCATTGCTGTGAGTGGGGAGTTCAAGTCCCCTACTATTATTGTATTGTTATCAATGAGCTTAATTTTATTTTTAATTGGTTTATATATTTAGCTGCTCCCAAGTTAGGGGCATAAATATTAATAATTGTTAGATCTTCTTGTTGGATAGCCCCTTTTATTATAATGTAATAAATATAATCATCTCTTATTAAAGTCTTTGGCTTAAAATATAGTTTGTGTGATATAGGATGGCTACTCCAGCTTTCTTTTGATGTCCATTAGCATGATAAATGGTTCTCTAACCTCCCACTTTCAATCTGGAAGTGTCTGGGTCTAAAATAAGTCTCTTGTAAGCAGTATATTAATGGTTCTTGTTTTTTTTATCCATTCTCATACCCTATGTCTTTTGATTGGAGCATTGAGTCCATTTACATCAGAGTAATTATTGAAGGATATGAATTTAGTGCCATTGTATTACCTGTAAAATCACCATTCTTATGGATTGTCTCTGGTCCTTTCTGGTCTTTGTTACTTTTGGGCTCTCTCTCTGCTCAAAGGACCCCCTTTAATATTTCTTGCAGGGCTGGTTTAGTGTTCACAAATTCCTTTAGTTGTTGTTTGTCCTGGAAACTCTTTATCGGAGAGAGAGAATCTTAAGCAGGCTCTATACCCAGTGCAGAGCTGACCCAGGGCTTGATCACTGGATGGCCCTGAAATCATAACATGAGCCAAAATCAAGAGTTGGATGCTTAATCAACTGCGCCACCCAGGCACCCTTACAGTATTGCTTTTATAAAATTATGAATAATGTTTGTATGCATTCTGCCATGTTCTTTGGAGAAAGAGGTATTTTGCTATATTTACATTGAATTTAAGAGATTATCTTGACAAATTTGTGATTAGGATCATTCTTTGATTTACTTTGAATATCATTTGATGTTTTACTGATGTAAGGCCCAAAGAATTCTCATAAAAATCTTTGAAAGATGGTGTTTAGCTAAGTTTACTTATCAAGTACTTATTTGAAGGTAAGCTTTTTTTCTTCTAGATAGCTCAATTTATTTAGTAGAGAAGATCCTTCGAATGTTAAGTAATAGGGAAGTAGTAATAACTTACATTTGTACAATGTGCTGGATTTGGGGTAAAATGTGATTTTGCCTGAGTACATGGGAATAGACAGATTTTTGGAGTTGATGCTTAGTTAGTAAGAAGGGATTCTATAATTTGTTTTTTGGGGGGGGGAGTTTCATAGACCCCTTACAGAGTGATGAACACAGTGGTCTCTCAGAGAAATACACTTACGCACACAAAGGCAATTTCATAATTCTGGGGTACCCTAAGAAGGTCTGTGGATTTTAGATTGAGAACTCTTTTGAAAGCAGATGTAGACCTCTGATGTCTTTGAATGAAAGAGTACTTCCTGGTTTTCAAAATATAAAGGGAAGCACTGTACTGAACTCTAACTGGAAATGTATATTTGTTTTCATTTTATAAGGCTTCTAATTCACTTACCCTAATGATGGGTTTTGTTTCTCAATTTTGCTTCCTCTGTAGCATCTGGAGCATAAGAACAGTGCTTATTTTCTTCTTTTCCAAGAGAACAGAAAGAAATAGTAAGTTTAATTTCTAAGTTTTTATAAATACATTTTAAAAAACACCTTCTTATAGTGCATTGGTTTGTAACTGAATGTAACTGAAATGGTGTATTGAAATGACAGTCTTGTAAATATTGAAGGGTTGTTTACTGTCAAGCATTTTTGAATAATCAAGAAGATTCTCTTTTTCATTTGTGTTATTTTTGTCTTGTTCATTTAGAATTTTTTTACACAAAAAATTCATTTCATTAATTCATCTCTTACATTGAGAGAAAGTATTTGTTAATCTTTATACAAAACTTACATTATTATAGAGTAGAATATAGTTAGACATCTTTTGATTTATTCTATTAATTGTACCTTTCTCTTTAACCTCACAGCTCCTAGGCTTTTGTTTTTATGGAAATATGCAAATTATGATAATAGTTCCTTCTGTATTCTGTGTCTATAGATTTTAAAGTTTTTCAGGTCTTAAAAGTATGAGTTATAATTAAATAAAGATATATAAATTTCATTTAAATGTACTTTATTGTGACTTCTTTCTTGTTTTAACTTTTCATTGTGGAAAATTTCACATACAAAATTACATATACAAAAGTAGGGTGAATAGTATAAGTCCTCATATACCTATCATACAACGTAAACAGTCATCAACTCATGCTTAGTCTTGTTTAATTTTTAACCCCACCTACTTATCTACCTACTGTATTATTTTGAAGTATATCCCAGTTATATCTATCCATGACAGGCTTTTTAAAAAAATGCATTATACAATACATTATAATTAATATAATGTAATACATTATCATATCTGAAAAAGAATTCTTAATATCATAAAATATTAAATGTATTTTGTTTGATTCAAGATCCAAATAAGGTTCATACAGATATATGACTTTCAAACTTCCCCCCCTGAGTTATGACTTCTCTTCAACCTGGTTTAGGCTCACTGGACTAGCCCAATGACCATTCCTTGCAGATACCCTTGATTCCTTTGCCCCTCTTTTCCATCCTACTTGTCTGGCAAAAACTGTACCTTCTTTAAATACTATTATATGCTTATCTGTGACTGGCAAAACTCTATCCTGGTTAAAAACTTTTATAAGCTTAATCTATCTCTGCATCAGAAAAGCTAAATTTATTAGAGGAAAATCATACAGCATAGTGACTAGACTTATTTTTTATTTTGTTAAAAAGATTATATATTTTTTATTTATTTGAGAGAGAGTGCATGAGTTGGGGGGGGGATGGAGGAGCAGAGGGAAAGGGAGAAGCAGACTTCCTGCTGAGCAGGGAGCCTGATGTGGGGCTGGATTCCAGGATCATGACCTGAGCCAAAGGCAGATGCTTAACTGACTGAGCCACCCAGTGCCCCTGACCAGACTTATTTTAAATCTATGATTGTAAATACATGTACTGCTGCACAGTCCTATTTCATAGTTCCCTAGAAAATTTGCTTTTTTCTCTTTGAGAGTATTTTTTTGAGATTGTATTTCTCTTCAAATAACTAATACCTGCCTTCCTGCAAAAAAACAAAAACCAAACCAAAATAAAACCAACCAACCAATCAAATAAAAATTAAAAATTCACAGATAAGCAAAATCGCACAAAAATCTACCTGGCCACTCTCATGTGATAGTCTTACTTTATGGAGAAAATAGATATAAACAGATGAGAGCTACCTCCACCACCAAATATATCAAGTTAGCTCCATCTGTTGCTCAGTATGTTGTCATCCTTCAATGGTAGTCTGGAAAACTGGCCTTGATTCTATCTATGGCTAAGCCCTCCATTTATGCTTTGGATTCTGGATATTCTGGCCATCTCAAGAACTTTGTTCTTGCAGTTATCTCTTCCTGCAGTTATCCTCTTTTGTATTAACTATTTCTATTGGATTGTCTCTATTGGTGTGTAATCTCGCTTCCATATAATCAACTAAGGGGGAGAAACCCTATCCTGACTTCATATTCCCTTTAATCTACCATGCATTTCTCTCTCCCCTTCAGAGTCCAATCATCTCTACCTCCACAGTTATTTCAGATCTGAACTTCTAACCTGCTTTACTACAACTACTGTTCTAATTCAGGTGATCATCATCTCCTACTTGTACTAGGAGTGGCTTCCTAACTAGTCTATTTTTAAGGTATAAATTAATTGTGTCTTTTCTGCTTCAAATTCTCTAATGGCTTCCCATGGGAGCCATAGTAAATCTGAATTCTTTTAGCCTACTTTCTGGCGTATGCCCATTCGCTAACTTCATCTCTCTCTACTCTTCTTTTTTCACTTTTGCTCCAGCCACACTGGCTGTCTTTTTGTCCTACAGATAAGTTTTAATTCTCTGAACCTTGGTTTCCTAATTTGTAAAGTGGAAACATGTATTATCATCATCATAAATGTGAAATATTTGTTTAGGAAGGATTATTATGAGTATCAAGTGAAACTATATACCAAAGTATATAAAAACTGCGAAGTGTTAATATACATGTGGGCTGATGGTAGTGATTTTTCTTTTTTTAAATAATTTTTTATTGTTATGTTAATCACCATACATTACATCATTAGTTTTTGATGTAGTGTTCCATGATTCATTGTTTGTGCATAACACCCAGTGCTCCACGCAGAATGTGCCCTCTTTAATACCCATCACCAGGCTAACCCATCCCCCCAACCCCCCCTCCCCTCGAGAACCCTCAGTTTGTTTTTCGGAGTCCATCGTCTCATGGTTTGTCTCCCCCTCTGACTTACTCCCCTTCATTCTTCCCCTCCTGCTATCTTTTCTGTTCCTTATTCTTTTTTATTTTTCTTGTCTTTTTAATTTTTCTTGTCTTATTTAATGGGTTAGGACTCAGTATAATAGTGAGTTGAAGTGGGAGTAGCAGATTCCTTGTTTAGTTCCTGATTCTCAGTGGAAAAGCTTTTAATGTTTATCATTAAGTATGATGTTTGCTGTGGTTTTAAAAAATATTGATAACTTACTATCATACTAAGGAAATTAAGCTTATGGTGTTGTTTCCAGTGATATTTTGTAATATGGTAGATGCCAGGAGGACAGGAAGAAGTTTAAAGCAAATATGCTCTCTGACCTCATGGAATTAACAAAATAGTAGAAAATATAAGAGTGCTTGGATATAATATAATATATATATAACATATATATATTAATATTCTCTTTTGTATTGTATAGGATATATAATATAAGAGTGCTTGGAAACACCTTTCTAAGGAAATTAAATGTATGAATATTTTAACTTACAAATAGGCACACCAGAACATGGTTATTATATCATGGAACTCTACATCAAAAACTAATGATGTAATATATGGTGATTAACATAACATAATAAAATAAAATTAAAAAAAATAAAGGGATTGCTTTAAAAATTTATTTCAGGGATCCTTTTATTTAAAAAAATTTACTAATTCATTTGAATAGGTATTACATGTACATTTAAAATAGACTTCAGAAAAGATTATCTTACAGTCCTACATAAATTTCTTTTTTAGCATAAAGTCAGGTGTACTATATATGTTTAAGCCTGAAGCTATTGATTGTGTCCTTGCTTTTTGTTCTCTATTAGTTTATTTCCTTTGTTTTATACCTTGGACCTAGTATAGATTAAGGGTTGGCAAACTATAGCCTGTGGGCCAAGTCCTGCCCACCACCCTGTACAGGTCATGATTTAAGAATGATTTTTAGGGGCGCCTGGGTGGCTCAGTTGGTTAAGCATCTGCCTTTCAAGGTCCTGGGATCGAGCCCCGCATCAGGCTCCCTTCTCCTCAGGGAGCTTGCTTCTCCCTTGGCTACTCCCCCTGCTTGTGCTCTCTTTCTCTCTGTCAAATAAATAAATAAATAAAAATCTTTAAAAAAATGATTTTTACATTTTTAAATCATTGGAAAATTCAAAAGAATATTTTTTGATATTATATTTATTGAATTTGAAATTCAATTTTTTGTTTTTATTGGAGCAAAACACTGCCCATTCATTTAAATGTTGTCCATAGCTGCTTTCATCCTACAGTGGCAGAGTTAAGTAGTTGTGACAAACTGTATGTAGTGCTCTCAACACTTCAGACTGTTGGAGGATGTACAACAGATCACACTGACAAAATTATAACTTGACATTTCATGTGCCATATATATTGTGACAATTTTAGTTTTTTTTTAAATTACCAGTGCATACTCAACATGTAAAAACAACAAAAGAAGAAAAGGTTGGACTTTGAATGTTGCATTTTTGGGCACAGTGGACTGTGGATTATTTTGTTATCAAAACACAAAGCATTGTATTTATTATTCAGTGACATTATAGCTGTGCTAAAAGAATACAAATATACATTGACATTACCATAGTAAGTACTCATGACATTCCCAACTCACAGAAAAGCAATGGTCAGAAAAATTAGAGCTTTTAAAATGGAATATCTCATCATAGCTGAATTTCTTCATAAAAATAAAAAGTGAAAACGGAGCTTCAACCAAATAAGTTTCTGAGTGGCTTATTAATGAAGCAGGGAAAGTCATTTATTTACCGATGGTGAATTAATTAAATTGTGTTCATTGCAGCAGCTGAAAAAATGTGTTCAGAGAAGGTATACTTGCTTAATTAGTAAGTAGCCTTTTGGCAAGAACAATTGCTTGAAGAACTGAGAATATTGGAAGCAAAATAGTCAATTTAAAAACATGGCAAATGACTTAAAGTGATCTTCCTTGGCTCTGATATAGCTCAGTTGTAGTTTATTTGAGGAATCAATACTGACCTTGAAGTTATTGAATTAACTTCTATGTAAAGTCTGTGTAAAACAACTCCAGGACAGAATATTTTCAAAGTTGAAAAAATGCCAATTCAGTACAACCTGAAGTGGAATCTGCTAAGATGTATTATAAATATTGGTGGTAAAATATTTCCAAAGAAGATATACAGATGGCCAACAGACACATGAAAAGATGCTCAACATCACCAATCATCAGGGAAGTGCAAATCAAAACTACAATGAGCTATCACCTCACACCTGTTAGAGAGGCTAAAATCAAAAAAGATAAGAAACAAGTTTTGGTGAGGATATGGGGAAAAAGGAACCCTTGTGCACTGTTGGGAATGTAAATTGGTACAGCCACTGTGGAGAATAGTTTGGAGGTTTCTCAAAAAATTAAAAATAGAAATACCATATGATCCTGTAATTCAACTATTGGGTATTTACCCGGAAAAAAATGAAAACACCAACTCAAAAAGATATATGCACCCCTAAGTTTATTACAGCACTATTTACAGTAACCACAGAAGTAACTGAAGTGTCCATCAATAGACAAATGGATAAGGAAAATGTGGTGTGTAGGTAAATATATACATATACAATGGAATATTAGCCATAAAAAAGGATGAGACTGTGCCGTTTGAGAAAACATAGACTTAGAGGGTATTATGGTAAGTGAAATAAGTCAGACTGAGAAAGACAAATAACATATAATTCTACTCATAAATGGAATCTAAAGAAAATGAATAAACAAACAAAAGGCAGAATCAGGCCTGTAAATACAGAGAATAAACTGATGATTGCTAGAGGAGAGGGGGGTGGGCGATTGAGCAAAATGGGTGAAGGGGAGAGGGAGATATAGGCCTTGAGTTATGGAGTGAGTAGGTCATGGGAATAAAAGGCACAGCATAAAGAATACAGTCAGTGATACTGTAATAGTGGTGTAATGGGATAGATGGCCGCTACATTTGTGAACATAGCATAATGTATAAACTTGTCAAATCACTAAGTTGTATACCTGAAACTAATGTAGCATTGTGTGTCAACTATACTAAAAAATGTGGGAAGCAGAAAAATGCTTATTTGGATTAATTTACAAACTTGTGAAACTGTAAGCATTTAAATTTTGTGGTTATTCATTGTGTTATGTGACAGTAGGTACTTTGCTGAGCATATTTGAACTGACCAGGTGTTATTAAATTAGTGTCAATGTGGAACTTCATTTACTCTCATGAACTTGACTATTGTCAGTTATGTGAACTTTAATCAGAAATAGAAACTATCGTAACCTGCCCAGTCCCACAGCAGTTTGATGGCTCAGCAGTGGTAAAGTTTTATCGTGATATTTTGAGCTCAGGGCCTAGAGTGTAATATTTCTGCCTGAAAAGAATCACCTTCAACCACTGTGATCGAATGCTGACTGGCTTTGGAAAATTAGCTTTTGCTGCAGAGTTGATAGTGGTCCTTAATGAATTCAACCTAAGATTGCAAGACAAACAGTCCTTATGTGCAAAACCTATACTGCTATGAAGTCATTTAGAAAACAAATACCATTGTAATGACACAAAGTAATTTTTAAAAAAGACTGCGAAAAGCTAAAACAAGAAGCAAGATCTCCATTCCCCCAGAAATTTGCAGCAAGTACATGATCCAAGCTCAAACGATAGTTCCAGCAGTGTTTTTCACACTTGATCTTAGCCAAAAGAGAAGCAATCCAGCAGTGATTTTCAGACTTCAAGAAGTGCAAAGGAAATTTCCATATTTCAAAATCCATTTAACTGTACAATTGAGGGGCTTCCACTTATCTTCAGTTGGAAGTGATTAACGTGCAACATAATGATAAGAAAAGGCAAATATCAACAGAAGAATTAAAGAATTCTATAAATGCCTTCCAAACAATGACTACTCAATTAAAATCATGTGCTTGAGGATTGATTTCAGTATTTAGCAGTACCTATATGTGTGAAAAAACATTTTCAAAAGTCAGATGTGTAAAATCCTATGACAGATCAACATCGACATATTAATATTTGCAATCAGTTTTGATGATAGGGAACATTAACTTTGAACCTCATTTAAGTGAAATGTTATCTACTTACCCAAAAGAAAATAATTCTATTCTTTTCAGTGATAGACCTATGTTACAAAAAATTGAGCTCAATTATTATTGCATTTGAATTTTGTCAATGAAGACTTGTGGAAATTTGTTTACTCTTTTGCTTTAAAAGTACTGATTTGATTTTGTACTGATTTGATTTTGCCTTTTGGCCCATAATGCCGAAAATATTTACTGTCCGGCCCTTTATAGAAAAAGTTTGCTGAATTCTGGATTAAGGGATAAATATTTGGTTGGTCTTCTGTAACTATAGATGACTATTCTCTTTAAATAGATGTTAGCAGACTTTTTTTTCCCCTTTAGTAGTAAGTCGGCTAACACATTAAAAACTAAAATATTTTGAAAAATTATAGTACAATCTTTGTATAAGTTTGTATTTGGATTTTTACATAAATAATATACTTTGCTTTGGGTATTCAGGTGTTTGCTACTCTAGAAGTTTAATGAAGAAATAATTTTATGTATAAATTTAAAAATTAATAATTACTTATTCTATTTGATGAAATGTTTTGGTCTTTTTAAATTTTGAAAGTTTTATTCTATATAAAGTCAATTTTTCCCTATTTAGCTTTGTAATATGTAGGCAACAATATGGAATATATATGTATAAAGATTGAGATAATTTTTATCTGTACACATCAGTGAGAAATTCTAAGATAAGAAAGTTTTCTTATGGTTGCTTAACATATTTGGCATATTATTTTTAAGGTATCTAAGTATCTTAATATCTGATTTAGCTTTGATTTAAATCTTGTTTTCTAGATGAAGCACTGGATGATTTAAAATCCCAGAAGAAAAAAATAGTAAGTTAACTTACTTAAAATTAATTTATATAAAACAAATACGTAAGAACTGAATGCAGTGTTTATCTGTTATACGTTATGACCATCCAAGTAACAAGTATGCTTTTAGATAGCATTTTAATGATGAAGCTAAATTATGAATATTTTTGCTAGTTAATAATGATTGACAGGAAAAGTAGTTATGTGGACTGTTTTTGAATCTGAGAATCTTTGCAGTTGGAAGCTGAGAAGCAAGTAAATGAATCATTGGAGGATTAAATGAGGCAGAGGGGTAAAAAGGTGGGTATCCAGATTGATTATTAGGATTTAAAAAAGGATCATCTATCTACATATGTCACTTCTCAGGTTTTCTAGACACAGTAAGGCTAGGTAAGGCTAGGAGAGAGGGAATCAAGAAGGTTGGTTGTAAAAGTCAAATTTAACGTGAAAAGGCTGAAGGAAGGGGGAAAGAAAGAATTTTTTTCTTTCATTTTCTATCAGTAGCTCTGATCACATGGGTATCTTGTGGGGCCAGATAGATGCGTCCTTCAGATGTTTGGAAAGGGGGCCAAGCATAAGAGAAGAAGAGCCCTAGATATTTAGAGGGTGTTATCATACTCTCTAATAAGTGAATTGAACTTGTGTTTGACTTGAATTTATATATGCTTTTTTATATAATTATTTTTGAAGTATGAAAATGATAATTTTCATAACAATGGCTTGTTATGTAGAAACTTATTTAATGAAATTTAATCAGATGCATATGATCAGTGTATTTTAGTGTAACATGTAATAAGTAACAATTATGTATGAAACTAATAAAAATTATGAAGGTTAAGATTAATGTAAAAATTGTTCTGTGAGGGCGCCTGGCTGCCTTGGTTGGTAGAGCATGCAACTCTTGATCTTGGGGTTATGAGTTCAACCCCCACATTGGGCCTAGAGCTTAAAAAAAATTGTTTTGTGAATTGGTAATAAAAGACACTGGTCTTGAGGGTTTAAGTGCTTGAAAAATAAAGGAACTTTAATTCTGAGAGGATTTCCTCTTTCTTTGAGCTTCTTCAGTGTTCTGTGAGTTATTTATCAACATTGCATTGACATTTTTAATGGTCCTGAAACATAGAAATATTCCCTTATTTCTTATTATATTTCTTGCATTCCATGCATTATGTAACAGCCAGAAATTCAAAGTGAGGAAATACTGATGGTTCTCAGTAATATAGAAGTTGTGATGTGATTGGCTTGGTTTGCTGATGTGATAAAAAGAAGAGCTGATAGAGGTGATCGGAGCCAAGCCCCACTTGTACCACAATGGAGAAATTTTTATTAAAGTAGAAAATAGAAGGAGGAAGACAAAGAAAAAAGAAGAAAATTAAAAAAAAATTTAAGTGAAGAGAAGCTGACCCAGTTTCAGTGCTATCACATGACCAGAAAGCAGAATCTTGGAGAACAGGTGATTGGGCAAAAACTTAGTAAGTAACGGATCCGACTTGGAACTCTGTGAAAAGACAAGCCAAACTATTTACTTCTTTAATAGCCCTTGAAGGAATCACAACATAAAGCTGCTTCATCTAGGCCTCACAGTTGGAAAATTCAGTTCAGGGTCAACAGTTGTCTTTATCTAAATGGTTCAAGAGGCGTCAATATTACAGAATAGTTTAGTGTGTCATATATCTTGCAGTATGATTAAAGAAAAATAAGTTGGCAGCTCCAACTCATTTTATTAATTAGGGAACACAATTTGCATTGACTTGACTGTTGTTGGTTATGACTGTTGCTACTAGAAACTAGTCCCTGGCCTTTATTACTCAAGCTCTTAATAGAGCTGCTTTGTTTGAGTTGCTTTATACTTTGTTTAGAACAATAGGTGTTAAGGGTGACCGTTAGTAAGGAGTATGGTGCTTGCTGATCATTGTGCTGGTAATGAGAGGAAAAAGAAGGGGTACTACTTTTGAACAAAAGCTAAATGTAATCAAATTGATCTTGTTCATGGATATTTAAGTTTAAACTCTACATTTTTTAGCTTTAAAAATATTTTTATTATTGAAATGCCTGTAGGAAAATAACTGTCAGTCTAAAATTACCCAACTCCTATCCCTCCTCTTTCAATAACAAGATGAACACAAATTACATTTACTACTTGACATTTATTAAAGGTGGTTTCCTTAGGGATGCATCTCTTTATTCTGAATAGATTTGTAATATAATTTGTAATTTGTATAAGTGTAATTTGTAAGAATGAACATGAATTATTAATTGATTAAAAAGTTAAATTAGGAAAATTAGTATCTTGACAATGTTTTAAATCAAGAACTTAATGTATTTATTTATTAAAATAAAACTAAGAATCTTTATCTAAAAATCTCCCAAGTTTAGATGTGTACATTTTGCTACTCAAAAAAAGTTCAGCTTTTTAAAAAAAATTAGTTTAATAGGTAATCCCTTTGCATCCATGAGCATTCCATCAAAACAGTTCAAAATCAAGATCCATCAAAACACGAGTCGAAATTTAAGTGGGTTCATGAAAATGCTGTACTTTTCCAAGAATAGTATTTCTGTTTTTTTTTTTTTTTTTAGATTTTTTTTATTTATTTCAGAGAGCGCGTGCTAGTGCACAAGGGGTGTGGGGGGTGGGAGATGAGCAGGGCGGAGGGAGAGGAGAGGGAAGGGAAGGGAGAGAATCTCTGGCGGGCTCCAGAGGCGGGGCTGGGTCTCATGACCTTGAAATCATGACCTGAGTGGAAACCAAGAGTCGACCTACTGAGCTCAGCTGACTGAGGTACCCAAGTGCCCCTTAAGAATAGTATTTGTATGTGGTAATTCCTTTCTGGCATTTCTCAGGAATTTATGTTTTTCTGAATCCTGAGAAAAATCATTTGAGAAATTAGGAACATGGGAGGAAGTGCTATAATTCTCTGAGTATTATAACCTAACAATAAACTACAAATGTTACTGGTTCAAAGGAATCCACTAATGCCAGTTGAAAGAAAGAGCAAGAAATACTGACATGCTGAGCTATAGGTTAATATGGATATTTGTGGGAACAGGACAGGAGCATGCAGTAGAGAAGTCTTACAATCTGATTAATCAGTCAGTCTTGCTTTTGTGGCCATATTATGTTTTATGGGCCCCGTCTCTTGTTAATGGTGAGTTATTCTTGCAAATAAGTAATAATAAGCTTATACACATGGTATATTTTATGTACAGTCCTGTGAATGATATCCCATGAAATAAATTTTAGAAGCAAAAAAGTCCTTAAATTAGCAAGTTCAGCATGTAATTCTGACTTCACTAGACTAGAAGTTTCAAATGTTACATTTTTATATTACCCAATAATGTTTGCTGCCATTTTCCAGTATTTGAATATTCACTGTAGGCTACAGATCTTTGTAAATACTTTAAGAGAAGAACTACAGAGAAAAGATGTGACTATTATTTTGGAATACTCCTATGTGAAATCAGAAAATGATGTAAAATCTAACTAGTAAAAACAATATTGATTTCAGCAGTATAACCAAAATCAGGGTAAGCAGACAGTATTTTCATCATTGTGAAAAAGATGAGTTTAAATAATGCTACATGTACCCTAACACTTTGAGTTGAAGATGCTTTGGGGCATACCCCTAATAGTTTGACCAGTCAGTATGTAACAAAAGAAATTTTTCTACATCTAGAATATCTGCCACAAAGCAAAGATCAAGAATATTGGATAGAGCAATTGATGTTTTGTGTGTTTTAAAATTTTATTTCAAGAATGATAATTTAAATATTAAATATTTGCAGGACTACCTTTTAAAATTAAAAAATTTTTTCTGACATTTGTATTAATGTTCCCTTCTTTTAATCTTATCTATGATAAAATGTCTATATCAAGTAGAAATAATTTTTACATGTTATTGAAATATATAATCTTGTCAAAATATTGATTCATAATAAACTGTTTATTATTTTCTTTTTTAAATAAAAAGCCCTGAAACTTTTGGTGTAATGTATCACAGAAGAACAATTCACTCATCTTTATATTATTCATTACTATTTAAAATAAAAAAAAATATTATGAAAAACACAAAACAACTTATACTTTAGGGAATTCTGAGAATCTAGTATTTCATTCCTGAATCCTGGGGTGGATATGTGGGGTATTTGGAAACACTGCTGTTTTCCAACCCATTCTGAATAATTGGGTTATCACTAAAGATTATGTGTTATTGTGTTAGGTACTGTTATAGGCTCTTTCTCTTATATTATTATATTTAAAGTGCCTAACAGTGCTATGAAGAAAATATTAGTGTATCTGCTTTACAGAAAGAGAAACCAAGGGCAGTGGAATTGCTCAAAGTCTTTCTAGGTAATTAAGAATAGAGATGTGCTTTGAACCCAGATTTTTTCTGGCTTCAGAGTTTAAAATTTGTTTTTTACACTGGTCAGAATGTCTCTATTTAAAGAAGTTATTCACTTAAAATGTTGTATGGATACATGTGTTAATTAAGCTATTTGAAAAATTTTTGTTAGAAGTGCTAAAGAAAAGGGGAATAGATTTACATCTTTTAGTGCTTTACAAAATGACTTTATTGAAGATACTTTACATAAACATAGACATAAACATGAATACTTGCTGAATGATGTACCAAGTGTTGCAATCATTTGATGAAATTGCATTTTGGTTTTGAGTTTTCGGTGTTGTTTTAAAAATCACAGTGTTATCTAATCTTTTTAAGCCTAGCAGTCATCTTCGTCTAGAACTGTGCTGCCCACATCAGTGGCCAAAAGCCCCACGTATCTTTTAAATTTACATTGTTTAAAAGGGGATAAAACTACAATTCCATCCCTCAGTTGCACAAGCAACATTTGTCACATACGGCTTAGTGGTTACTGTATTGTGAAGATATAAACCATTTCTATCATTACATAAAGTTCTTTTGCAACAACATTGGTCTAAAACATCAAAAATTAATTTGTAGAGATCAGGGATTTAGTTCATTGATATTCCATGTAGATTTAGGGATATATGCTATATCCTTTTTCTATCTTGATTCCCAGTTTTTCTCAACTCTAAAGTGACACTGCAAACATTTCCTTTACATCAGAACATTAAACTTGCTTGTTTTGAGAATTTATCATAATTTTGAAATAATTAGGAAAATGTTTTAGTTTTACTAAACCAAGGTTAAATCATTCATCTAAGCACTTAGCTTCTTAAATGTTGAATTGAGTCTTTAATGAGGAATCCATTAACTACTATTGGGTAGCATATTTTTAACTATTTTTTAACTTGGTAAATGTCTCTGTATTGTATTCTAAAATAAATGACCTTTTGAATAAATATGACATTTAATGAATCTACGTGGCTATCAGTGGCCACTGAGAAGGAAAAGGTCCCATTCCAGTTTTTACAAAGCATTTTCTTCTACACATTAGCTATTCATCCTAATACAAGTGTCTTGTACTAAAATTGAACTTTTTCTGATACTGGGCCATAGCTGCTAAAATGATAGTTTACTAGTTATTGCTTTTTAAATTAAACCCTGTATTAAGCCATATAGTGACTTGAGTGTATTGTAAATAAAATGCCATAATAATGAACTCTTTTAATTACAGTCCCTAGTGTGTGTATAGAACTCAGTTAAATTTTTACTTAAATTCTTACTATGGTTTCTTTCCCTCTAAAGTTGTTTGAATCTAAGTAAAAAAGGGGGAGCTTCAGCTTTTAAAGACATTTGAGCAAATTCCATGGCTGTTCTCCCAGTTAGTGAGTTTTCACTGCATTTGCAGCAAGCTAATTGCTTCTGCTAATAAATAATCTAAAATCGATGCTGACAGCAGTTAATTGGCACAGAGATTTTATTTTGTAAAGCTCTTGGCTAACGACCTTCTTTAAATTAATAGCATTAAGTGCTATGAGGAAATAAATCTGAGGAATTGCCTGTCATTTGCTTGTCATGTCTAATAACTTCCAATAATGAAGGCTGATAGATTTTTGCACATTCCATTATTGAAGTTGGTGCATGTAATTATTCTCCTCATTATATGTAAACAATTAGCAGTATTTGGTATTTCCTTGCAGTAAAGCTGTTAAATACAAGTAACATATTAGAGGTTAGAAGCCATTTTAAAATCTGGATTTTAATTATTTGAATGTAGGAAGTCTTTGATGCTATCTGGATATATTATATGCTGTTTATTTTAAGCATTGTACTTGAACACTTTTGGAATAGGACTTATAAAAATAAGTTGTGTATGTTTTAAAGTGTGACAATTTATGGAAATTTTTGTTCGTAGCTTGAAGAAGTCATGGAAAAAGAAACTTATAAAACGGCTAAGTTAATTCTTGAAAGGTTTGATCCAGACTCAAAGAAAGCAAAGGTAAGGCTGTTATATCACTGCTATTTTATTATAAATAGTGCATTATAGTAGGTCACTGTAATAATGTTATCGTAATTGACAGGAGTTTGAGCCGCCATCTGCTGGAGCAGCTGTAACTGCAAGACCTGGACAAGGTAAATAACTTTGTAGAAACTGCTGCTGCTGTTGGAAAGATCCATATTTATCCAAGTGAGTTCAAAAGTGTGATAGAGGTGTGTAAAAACTTACGTAGAATGCTTTTATATGAATTCATATTTGGTAACATGGGTTATGACTTGGAGTGAATGGCAATAAATTTATTTCATTTTGATTTTTCAGGAATATGTTGAAAAGTAAAGATGTTATCTGTTGAGATTAAATATGTAATTGGTTTTAAGCTTTTGAAATTTAAACAGTTTCACCAGTATTTTGTAAGGTTTTTTTCCCCTTTCAAATAAGAATCTCTTAGAACACCTTGTGAAAATTCTTACAGGGGCACCTCAGTGGCTCAGTTGGTTAAGCATCCGACCCTTGGTTTTGGCTCAGGTCATGATCTCAGGGTCGTGATATTGAGCCCAGCTTCCGGGCTCTGTACTCAGTATGGAGTCTGCTTAAGTTTCTCTCTTCCTATCCTTCCACCCCTCCCCTCCATGCTCTCACTCTCTCTTTCTCTCTCAAGTAAATAAATAAATCTTAAAAAAAAATTCTTACATTTTTATGATTTATTTTTGAGGAATTTAATGAAGATTTTTGTCAAGCTTGAAGTTTCTTCTAAATACTTTTATTTAGGAAGATAACATAATTTAGAAATTTTGAATTTCTAATAATTTAGAAAAAATTGGAATTACTGCTATGTAATAACATTAACTCTTTTTGAAGTTTTATTACCAGATTATTAGAGAAACCATCATTATTATATCATTAAATATTATGTAAAAGTTAAAAAGTCACTATTTTAAGTGGCTACATGAAGTAATTCTAATACTGACATGTGAAAAGATATTTTTGAGTTTGCATTGGCTTTCCTCTTTGTTTTCTTCTCTAGAATATAATAATATAGTTTATAAGGCTTTTGTTGCAATATAGAATATATTATTTTTAAAAATGTAACTTTTATTCTTATAAATCATCAGAATTGTAACTTGGTTTATAATGTTAGAATGACATTTAGAACTTGGAGAAGTCAATTCTTTTATAAATGTCCACAAAGACCATGGGTACTAAATAAGCCATAATAGTTTTAGGTTTTCTGATTGGCAGAGCTATATGGGAAGAACCCCACCCACTCCCATTTTCTGTAAGTAGGATTTGGTTTATAGAAATATAAGCCTGATGTTTTGATGAATGTAAAAGTTTACATATGATTAAAATAAATTAGATACTTGCACTGAAACTCCTGCCTTCATAATCCGTTTAAATTTTTCTATAATTTATACTTTCTAGTAATTTTAAAAAGAGTGGTTTATAGGCCAGGTTTCTGTAATTTTTATGGTATTTTGTATAACTGGCACTTACTTTTCAAAAATACTTTATTTTAACTTGAGGAAATATGTTTTTTAAATGTGATATTTTGCAGAAAACTGTTGCTGTTACTTAAAATAATCTGTTCTCTCATTAAAAAAAAGACATATGACCTCTTTACTAACATTCTTAAGTATTTATTAATATTTAGGCAACATAATTTCCTTGAAGAATTAAATTCATTTTTCTTCAGAAGCTTTTGAAACCCAAATACATTTTTTTCCTTCTGATGTCATATTGTAGTTATAGAAAAACCATTGCTGGTCTCTCTGCTCTTGATTCCTGTGGCACTGCTTTTGGATATCCTTCTAGGGAAAATTAACCCTTAGCTATAATATAAATGAATTGTTTATTTAAAAGAACGTTTTAAATAATTCTTAGGTGCAAACATCATGGAGAATACAGAGATGAATATAATAGGGTTTTTTACCTTAAGCTCGTAAGCTTTTTTTTCTTTAAAAAATATTTCTTCTGGAGTGTCCTGTTCTAGCATTACTAGTTCTTCCAGGTCTGTAAGTAATTAATTGGTGTTCGGAATTTTTTCCTTATTTAAAAAAATTCTAAACTATATCTCAACTTCATTCTACTTTTTGAGAATTATAATTGAGTTTTGTTTAATCTTTTCAGATCTCTTTTAGGTTTCTGTCATTTTGTAGGTGACTTAGTCATACATTCCATTTATGTTTAAGTTCTGTGTTCCTGTGAATTTAGTCAAATATTTATGTCTTTGCTTGAACCATTGTTCATTCATTCTTTCCTTCCCCTCTTTCTCCTCTCTCCCTCTCTTTTCTTCCCTTTCTTGTCTTTTCCCTGTTTCTGAACTGAAATAGAAAGAGGGGAAAAAGTACTAAATATGTGTGTGTGTGTGTGTGTAATGCAAAAGAGCTAGTAAAATAAGTACGTATATATATTTTACTAGCTCTCTTGCATGATTGCTGAACCAGAACTGTGATTCATGTGTATAAGGTATCTTTTATTTTTTATTACTTAGTGCTAATGATATATATTATACTGAGATTGATTATAAAATTTGAGAATAGTATTCTTTGATTTGCTTAGGTTTAGCACTAAAAGGAGTGTGATATTTACTGGACACAATACTAACCTGACCATCTCCTCCTTTTTAATAAAGTTAATCTTTTAGAATATTTTTAGATTTATAGAAAAATTGCAAAGGTAGTACAAAGAATTCCCATATACCCTTGTACTAAGTTTCTGACATCTTACATTAACATAGTACATTTGCTAAAATTAATGAACCAATATTGATTCACTATTATTAACTTAAAGTCCATAGTTTATTCAGATTTCTTTAGTTTTTTATCTCAGGTCCTTTTTCTGTTTCAGGATCTCATCCAGGATACCATATTACATTTAGTTGACATGTCTTAGGCTTTTTTGGCTGTGCCGGTTTCTCAGACTCTCCTTGTTTTCCATGACCTTGACAGTATAGTCCTGACCCCTTTTTCATAAGGAATTTTTATTAGTGGGTGCTTAATCTTAGAAAATCAGTGTTATCATTTGATATGAAGGAATAAATGAACATAAAAGGTAGATATATGTGTATATATACATATTTACATTTAATAGAATGATATGGTACTTCGGTGTTTAGCATTTATTCTAGTTCTGTAGGAATCATAGACTGAGAGTCGGGAAGGCTTTGTCCTTAGCAGATTAAAAAGTAATGAAGTTTGGGGGTGCCCCTGTGTGGCACTGTCTGTTAAATGTCCAACTCTTGATCTCAGCTCAGGTCTTGATCTCAGGGTCATGAGTTCAAGCCCTGTGTTGGGCTCCATGCTTAGCATAGAGCCTACTTAAAAAAAAAAGTAATAAAGTTTGGATTTAATGAAAAAGTGGTATTTGCCAGTATAATTTTCTGAATAGATTCTAGAAAATAAAGAAATTGAGATATTTGGGGTTGGTAAGAAATTACATTTCTTTTCAAAGTTTTAATTGCCCTGCAGGAATAAATTGACTTAATAATAAATAATAATAAATAAATAAATAAAATAGTAAATAAAAAATGACTTCTATGTACTAATCTCTGATTTGTTTTTTATTTATTTATTACTTATTTATTTTTTTTCAATAAATATTTACTTGAGTGTGTGCTCTTTGCCAGGCATTGTTTTAGGCCCTGGGGACATAATAGGGAACAAAACAAACAAAAAACTGTGTGTGTGTGTGTGTGTGTGTGTGTGTGTGTGTGTGTGAAATAGCCATATATATACGTTTATATATAAAATGTTAGATGGAGGAAAAGGAAATAATGCAGAATAGGGAGTGCCTTCGGTAAGGTGGGTGGGTTGAAGTTTTAGATAAGGGTTATCAGGGAAAGCCACATTGATAAATTGACCAAAGATATGAAAGAAGTGAGGGAATGAGCCATGCAGATATCTGAAGGGAGAACATTGCAGACAGAGGAATTGGTAAGTGCAAAGACTGAGTAGACAGCAGGCCCAGATTGCTCTGGAAATAGCAAGACCAGTATGGCTGCACTGGATTGAACAACGGGGAGACTAGGAGGGGCGGTAAGAGAGGAAGGAAAGGATCGTACTGTTTAGGGCCTTATCGAGTGTAGACCATTGTAAGAATTTCAGTTTTCAATTACTTTAAAAGAATTTGGTTTTTGTTTGAGCAGAGGATTGACATGATCTAAATTATGTTTTAAAGGGAAGGTTACTCTGTTGAGGCTGTAAAGGGAGCAAAGGTAGAAGCAGGGAGACTACGTGGGAACCTATTGTAGTAATCTAGGAAAGCATTGATGTTGGCTTGGACCGTGGACCTTCAGTAACAGTGGAGGTGGTTTAAGAAGTAGTCAGATTCTGCATATATTTTGAAGTTAGAACCCAGATTACCTGATGGATTGGATATGGGGTGGGAGAAGGAGGAATCAGAGATAACTTAGGATTTTGGCCTGAGTAACTGGGAAGATGGAGTTGTCATTTACCAAGATGTTAGAAATTGCAAGAGGAACACTTTTTGGGGAAGGGGGAAGTTTGAGGTGATGTGGTGAAGAACAGGGTTTGGTTTTTGGACATGTACATTTGTACATGCCAGACATTCAGGTAGTATTTTAAGGAAGCAATAGAATATAAGTCTGGCAAACAGGAATTATCTGGGTTGGAGATTTAATCTGGGTATCATCAATATGTGGATGGTATTAAAACCGTCAGATTACCAAGGATGTAAACATGGAGAAAAAAGAGAAAAGGACCAAGACTGCCCTGGAGCACTCTAACCTTAAGATGTTGAGAGTAATGAAGAGGAACCATAAAGAGAAACTGAGAAATGGTCAGTGAGAGCAAATCCTGGAGAATGTGGGGTCCTGGATGCTAACTAAAGAGAGTGTTTCAAGGTAGTGATCCCCTATGAGAAATACTGCCAGTTAAGTTGAGAGTCGAGAATTGAACATTGATTTTGTTGAGGGCCATAGTGACCTTGAAAATAAAGGTTTTGGTGGAAGAATGAGGGCAAGAGCCTGATTAGAGTGGGCTTAAGAAAGTAGGGGAGTAGAGAAGTTGGAGACAGAAGAGACTATTCTTTGAATAAGAGGGAATGGAAAAATGGGTAGCTGGACGGGGGAGGATTATGTGTATGTGGGTGAACATATGCTGTATGAAAGAAATAGCATGCTTGTATGCTACTGGGAATGGCCTAGAAGACACATAATAATTGATGATGGAAAGAGTGGACACAGTTGTTGGAAAACTGTTCATTAGGAGGCAAGAAGGGATAGGATTTAGTGTACAAGTGTGGGAGTTAGCTTTTGATGGGAGTATGCATAGTTCATCAATAGTAAGAAGTGAAGACAGAGAACATGGGCAGATACAGGTAAGTGGTGGGAATTGTCTTTTGATTGTATCTGTATTCTTAATGAGAGTGAGAATGGGGAAGATGTTGTTGGGGGCCTGAAGAGAATATATAAAATAAATCTCTAGGGGAGTGAGAGAGTAAATGGATTAGGAAAATGTAGGAATGCCAGGGGACACTAATGTCTGCTTAAAGTTAACAGTCATGAATTTGGGGCACCTGGGTGGCTCAGTTGGTTAAGCATCTGACTCTTGGTCTCAGCTCAGGTGTTGATCTCAAGGTCATGAGTTCAAGCCCCACGTTGGGCTCTACGCCCTGTGTGGAGCCCTACTTACAAAGAAGGAAAAGAAGGAGAAGAAGGAAGGAAGGAAGGAAGGAAGAAAAAGGAAGGAAGGAAGGAAAAGAAAGAAAGGAAAGAAAGAGAAAAGGAAGGAAGGAAGGAAGAAAAAGAAGAAGGAAAGAAAGAGTAAGTAAGTTAGGTGACAGTCATGAATTTAAAGCATGGTTGTGCATGCTTTCCAGTTGTGTTTAGCTGTATGGGTACAGGCGTGGAGTAGGAAGAGAGTTGGTCTAAACCAAGGTTGGGGTTTTACCTAATGGATTAAATGAAGTGATAAAGGGGCAACGGAGGTGAAATTTTTCGCAAGGGAGTGATTATAACAATGTATTATGGGATCTAAGATGATCATGAGGGAAATAAGGACATGAGAGGAGGATGATGGACAGTCAAAGGTGTTGGTAGTATTAATATAGGGGTCTGCAAACTACGAGATCTATTTAATATGGCTCTTGACCTTAGAACTGGTTTTACATTTTTCAAGTGTTCTAAAAAATAAGGAAGAATAAGAATATGCAAGAGAAACTGTATGTGGTCCGCAAAGCCTAAAATATTTACTATCTAACACTTTACAAAAAAAGTTTGCTGACTGCTTTAATAACTAATGGATCATAGATCCTCTTGGAATTGAAAGAATAATTGAGGAATTAATCTGGAAAGGTAACTGTGGTTTCAGAGTGGGATGCTTGAACTTGAAAAGGGTGCAGTTATCCTTAATGGCAAGGTTCTAGGATTAGGTTATGACTATAAATCCTTAACAGGCTCTCCTATATTTGTTTCAAAAGGAAGCTACATATGCATTTTTTTTTTTTACCTTTGTACATAACCCTGCATCTCTACTAATGAAATTAACAAAAGAAAAGTCAATTGTATTCTCCCACAGCTAAATTTGAAATCAATAAGTATTGCAGAAAAATTTAATGGCTCTAGAAAATGGATTATAACTTATTAAGTAGGTTTTTAGAGTTTACTCACTTGTGTTCCATGGCATATATGGAAGATTAAAGTAGAAATCACTAATCTTTATTGATCTTCGTATTTTGCTGTTTTTTGGGATGTATGTCTGATTAAGAAAATCTAGAAAACACTGGTAAAACAGTAAATTCACTTTTTTGGGGTGTTCTTTACTTAAGTGTCATATCTATACTGTTACAGTTATCTGTTGTATAACACGCCACCCCAAAACTTAGTGGCTTAGAACAACATTAATTTGTTTTGCTCATGAATTTGCAGTGTTGGCAAGTTTGGTAAAGATTGTTCATGTTTGCCTCACATCTCTTGGAGCTACCTGATGGGGCCTGGAAGATATCCTACCAAGATGGCTTATACATGTGGCTGACAAGTTGGTGCTGGCATTTAGTTCCTCTCCACATGGACTTCTCTCATGGGGTCAGTTGGACTTGCTCCAGTGTGGTGACTGGGTTCTAAGAGCAAGCAGCCCAAGAGACAGAAAGTAGTCCAGAAAACTGGGGCACCTGTATTCTCTTGGATAAATGGTAACAGAGCACAGATTCAAGGGAGGAGACATAGACGTCCTCCCTTCCCCATTTGATGGGAGGCAAATCAAAGAATTTTGGACGTGTATTATAAAACTGCCACATGTACCTTAAAAGGCATTTAGATGCCCATCCATTTTTCAGTGTTCTTCTTAAATGCCACCATTACCATGAACCCTCCCTGCATCCCATCACCGAATTTAATCTCCCCATTCTTGGACCCTCCACAGTACTTGGACCCTCCACGGTACTTTGTTGGTTCCTTTTTTTATGGCACTTACCTGGTGTTTCATGATTTTGTGTTATCTTTGCTTGCCACCTCTATATG
This sequence comes from Eumetopias jubatus, assembly GCF_037043125.1. NCBI lineage: Eukaryota > Metazoa > Chordata > Mammalia > Carnivora > Otariidae > Eumetopias > Eumetopias jubatus. Next base: position 57,019,555 of record NW_028274809.1, read on the forward strand.
CAGCTCTGTATTCCATTCAGTAGTGCCTAGCTCAGAGTGGTTGCTTAATAAATATGTTGAGTTGAAGGAAATAAAAGAAAACTTTTTTTTTTTAGAATTAATGAATTTTATTTAAATGTTGTAAAGTAGTAATTTACCAAATGGGACCTTGATGAACGGCAAGGTACAGGTTGTTTAAAGTCGAAAGAGGTAGGAGACAAAGTAGAAATAAATCATCAAGGTGATGAAAAAAAGTAAATGTTGAGATAAAGAACTATAAAGCAAAACATATTCTTTTTTTAATTGAACTATAATTGACATACAACATTAAATTAGTTTTAGGTGTACAACATAGTGATTTGACAATTGTGTGCATTACAAAAGACTCTCCAAGCTAGGTGTAGTTACCATCTGTCACCATACAAAGTTATTGCAATATTGTTGACTATATTCCCTATAGTGTACTTTTCATCCCAGTGACTTCTTTGTTTTATAATTGTAAATTTGTATCTCTTAATCTCCTTCACCTATTTTGCCTCCCTGCCCCCATTCTCTGGCAACCACCAGTTCTCTGTATTTATGAGTCTATTTTTTATTAGTTTGTTCATTTGTTTTGTTTTTTTAGATTCCACGTATAAGTGAAATCATATGGTAACTTGCCTTTTTCTGTCTGACTTATTTCACTTAGTATAATACCCTCTAGGTCCATCCATATTGTTGCAAATGGCAAGATCTCATCCTTTTTGATGGCTGAGTAATATTCCATTATATGCATATGTGTGTTTATGTAGACAACGATGGATTTGCTTTTGGCTTTGTTGAGGCAAGTGACATCCAGGTGGTATGGTTTATAGGTGATTGATTATTTTATATGGAGCTCAGGAAAAAGGTTAAGGTTATAGGTACAATTAGGAATCATTGGGACTTATAGATGATAGTTCTTCAAACCATGGGATTGAATGAAATTGCCCAGGGAGAGAAAACAGAGTAAGAAGGCTATGGCAAGAACCCCCGGGAATTAAATTTAACGGTAGAGGGAGAAGGGAGGAACTCAGGAAAAAGACAGAAGGAATGATTAGAGTTAAAAGCAGAACTAAACTGGTGTCTAGAAAGTTGAAGTGTAGTAGGGATGGCATCTGCTGTCATAGTCTGCAAAGGGTCAAGTTAAGTAGAAGACATATGAGGTCATCGAATCTGATAGGTTGGACAGAGTTGAGGGCACTGTTGTAATAAAAACTGGGATTTGTATCCTGCCTCCATCTCTTATTTACTGTGAGACTTTTGGCAAGTTACTTAGCTTCTGAGCTTTGGTTTCTTCTTTTGAAAACCGAGGGTTGGAATTATCTCAAAGAGTTAGTCTAAATATTGGGTGACATTAGTAAACTCACATTAAGCACCTATTATAGTTCCTGGCAGATAATAGGGATTTGATAAAGAGTAGCTGTAACAGTAATGGTGATAAGTTTGTTGGTAACCAAACCAATGGTGCCTTCAGTGGTAAGTGATACTGTGGTAGCTAAGAAAGAGGACAAAAAACAGATGGTGTTAGGTCGAGGAGTGAAATGTTGGGGAAGTTTTTCTTTCTCTCTCATTCTCTCATTCTCTTTCTTTCTCTCTTTCTTTCCTTCCCAAAGCTTTTCCTCTATGGAAAGGAAGAGGTTATGGAGTCATTTTGTTACTAAAAAGTCATCCACCTATTGAGAAAACAATTTAAGTAGAGAAGTAGGGCTGAGTTTAAAGTAGCTTATTATGAGTAGGATATGTAGAAGATGATACAGTGAATATAGACCTTAGAGAACTTTTTGAAAGTAAAAGGAAGAGATGCCAGGTGCCTGGTCCTTATTTTGATTATTTAAAGGACTCGTATAAATTTAAACAATAGAGACCAGAATTTATATAAATTTAAAAATAGAAACTGTCCTGAAGCTATATCCCCAGTCTCACTTAACTACATTTAGTAATCACTTACAAAGAGCCAAATTCACCCTAAGTTTAAGAATATCCACTTTTGCATATGTGAATCATTCAAAGGCTTTTTCTTGATGCTTTTTCTTATGAGGCTTAGAACTGGACATAATGTTGAGAAAACCTTTGACCAGTGCTAGAGAAAATATGAGGATTGTCTTTGTAGTTTTGCCAACACTTTAAGGAAATTTGAAACCCAGAGTCGATAGAAGACTTTTTTAGTTTGCATAAGGAACTGGTGGTATTGGCTAGGATGAAAATCCAGGCCTCTGAACTGTAGTGTGGTATATTCTTCCTACTATAGCTTAATACCAAAATGAAGATAAAACCCTCTACAAATAATCAGTGTTTAAAAATCTGATAAATCAAGAATTATTTGTTTTATAGAACATTTATCTCAAGAATTAAGAGCAAGCTAGAGCTATAGGTTTAAGTTTTTGCATAAATTTTGAATTTACACATTTAAATAAGTTCACAAATAAGTTTAGGAAAACATTTAGTTTGTACATTAATATCTACACTTTATTTTAATTTTTGCTTTAGAAATTCTAGGTTGCTTAGCTTTTGATTTATTGTAATCTCTGGAACCTTTAGATGAATACTACTTCTAATAGTTTTTGCTTATTAAGTACTTATTAAGTACCTGTGCTTTGGTTAAGCCCTTTGCATTGCTTATCTCATTTAATTTTTACAATAGTTAAGAGGTAAGTATTCCTGTTAAAAGGAAGCTGAACTGAGATTTGTTAGCAACTTGGAAAAGGCTGCATGTACATCTAATAAATAGGGTGGAGCTGAAATTTAAATCAACACAGCTTGATCCCAGAGTCTGCTTTTTTTTTTTCTTTGTAGTTTCAAGTTTTTATTTAAATTCCAGTTAGTTAACACAGTGTAATATTAGTTTCAGGTGTAGAATTTAGTGATTCATCACTTACATACAACACCCCGTGCTCATCACAAGTGCTGTCCTTAATCCCCATCACCCATTTAACCCAGCTCCACCCTGCCTACCCACCTCTCCTACAGCAACCCTCTGTTCTCTGTAGTTAAGAGTCTGTTTTATGGATTGCGTTTTTTCCCCCTCTATATTCATCTGTTTTGTTTCTTAAATTCCACGTGTCAGTGAAATCATATGGTATTTGTCTTTAACTTATTTCAAGCAGAGTCTGTGCTTTTTAACAACTATCTTGTTTTATCATTATTTTAACCGACTGAGCCACCCAGGCGCCATTTTATCATTATTTTAAACTTTGTTTTCTTTTGTTTATTGTAATATAGAAGTTTTAAATATCATTTAGATTCTATTTGCTTCATTTTGAATTAAAAAATATAGACATGTACTCATACTTGGTGGGTATAATTTTTATTGAATTAGTGATTGATCACTGATAAGGATGTTGAAATATCCTCCAGTCAAGAATTGAACTTATGGAACACTCCTTATGATACTTTACCAGATTGGTGTGAAATGCTTGGTAAATCTTTTTTGTGGGATGGTATTTTACATTTAAATGCAGGAAAAGTTAAATATAACCAATACAATACTTTGTTGAATAACAAAGTTTTTAGAGTAAATGTATTACAGAGTATTTGTGAATGGCAAATCTTAGATGATTTAAATGATAAATTTTAGATGTTTTAAATTGAGACTACCAGAATATTTCATAACACCTTACCAAATACAGATTTGGTGTTGTATTGCTAGCTATTTTCACCTATTGATATTGTAAAGTTACCTGCTTTTCCTTTGAAAACAATGAAACTATGTTTTCTCCCTTTCCTCTTTCATGTCATTTTTCTCCTTTTTCTGTCAAAATTTAGATTCAGAAATTATTAAGCCAAGTCTCTTTCGTGGAATGCTAGACATGGTGTCCTTTGTAACCTAGCTAGTTATAGACCTCGACTTTCGGTAGTTCATGAGTGATACGAGTGATGTATGTTAAAAGGGTACTTTAATTGTCCCAGGGTAGATGCACATTCAGAGAAAGCAATTTCAAGTCTTTGTGCAAGAAGTGAAAGAATAATAACTACTTTTGATATAGTTTGATACATATTAAACTTCTACTTATCTGGAAGAAAAATGTCATTTTGTAGAGTTATGTTTTAGCTGAAAATTGGCTAAAAAATGATTTACAGTTTTTGATACCTTGTTTTTGTTTTTTGTATTTTTTTTTTTTTTAAGATTTTATTTATTTGACAGAGACACAGGAAGAGAGGGAACACAAGCAGGGGGAGTGGGAGAGGGAGAAGCAGGCTTCCCACTGAGCAGGGAGCCTGATGCGGGTCTCGATCCCAGGACCCTGGGACCATGACCTGAGCCGAAGGCAGACGCTTAACGACTGAGCCACCCAGGTGCCCTGATACCTTGTTTTTTTAAAAAATTAATTTAAATGACCAAATCTTAATATAATTTCAATGATCTTAGTACCTTTTGTAGCATTTTTTTTTTTTTTTAAGTAGGCTCCACGCCCAATGTGGGGCTTCAATTCACAACCCTGAGATTGAGTTGCATGCTTTACCAACTGAGCCAGCCAGCCAGGGGCCCCTCAATACCTTTTGCAGAATTTCATGGCTTTCCCAATGTGTAACCACCTTTTAAGGTGTTCCTTGTGAGTAAAAGATAATTAAGTAACCAGCTAATTGGCAGGAGATATTAGGATACAATTAGATCAGGTAAGATCTGAAAATTCTATATAAACTGCATGGAAAATAGCCAGATATAAAGGTAGTTCCATTTATCTCATGATGATCTGCTTGTAATTTATTATTTTGGTGGCTAGGTTAGAGACTAAATTAAGAGCCAGAGGAAAATTAGTTTGTCTTAGTAATTACAGCTCACTAATTGGTCATTTGAAAATACTTTGTGTGGGTGTACTGGGTGGCTCAGTCGGTTAAGCGTCTGCCTTCAGCTCAGACGGGGTCCCGGGGTCCTGGGATCGAGCCCCATGTCAGGTTCCCGAGGAGGGAGTCTGCTTCTCTCCCTCTGCCACTTCCCCTGCTTTTGTGTGCGTGCTCTCTCTCTCTCTCAAATAAATAAATAAAATCTTTTAAAAAAAAGAAAACTTTTTAAAATTAAAAGAAAATATATGAAAAGACTGTCATCTGAAATATTATGTATTTGATAAATGTGAGCTGTCAATACAGACATCATTTAATCCTTATAACAATTCTATGAGTTAATATTATTATCCTAAATTTACAGATAAAGAAGAGAGGTTTAGTGAAGTTAACCCATCTGAAGTCATGTAATGCTGCTATAAGCTACAGCCAAGATTCTGACCAAACTTTTCTGCTAGATTGTAGTGAACTGAAACCTGATGCTAGAGCTGCACTTTTAGTTGCAATGAACTCTTCATGAAAATCTTTAACTGTCAAATACAGTCCAAATTTAAATTTTTTTTTCTTCTGGAAGTGTGCATTTTTACCAGTCATGCCAATTAAAATTTAACTTCTTTAGTTTCAGCCTACTATTTCAGGATTTGTGATAATTTAAGGTGATATGTAGAATTAAAAAGCAATAAGCACTTCTTGAGATCTTACCGTTGACATTCAAGTAAGATATTGGTGGGGAGGGGAAATGATAGAACTGGATTTTGTGTTACGGAGTTAGGGGATCATGAAATTTTCTGTAAAGGGCCAGATAGTAAGTACAGTAAATGGCTCTGACAGCCATGTGATCTCTTGTAAATGCTCAGCTCTTCTAAAGCAGCTGTAGACAATATGTAAACAAAAGAGTGTTGCCATGTTTTAATAAAACTACTAAAAGGAGCGGGAGCCTGGATTTGGCACATTTACCACTGCCGTTACAGAAAATCTTGTAATTTCTGCAACTAAAAGATAAGACTTACTTATGATACTGCTTATGTAGAGTGGAAGTTTTCCTTTATTGAATGTATTGGCAAAAAAAAAAATTACCAAAAGGCAGTAATAGTATAAAGGAGATTGGGAATAGTACCTAATAGTAAAGACTGCTTTTTCAGCATTTCTATGACTACTTAGATTAAGTACCTCATAAATTATTTGATAATTCCAGAATATACTTATTCACTCATTTCTTAGAATTAACATTTTTCTTGAAGAAACAAATCTGCCATTTTCATCAGATTTTTCACAAATTTTGATAAACTTACTTTCCTTTATCATAAATTAGGAAGGATTACTGTGAAAAGACATGACACATAATTGGGTGATGATTTTATTTTATTTGAATTTATTTTGAAAAGTGGTATCTGTAGATAGATCAAGGCTTTTTGTAAATATATGCAGTTGGAAGTGTAGGGTCATAAATGGAGTACTCTGTTATAGTCAGTTTTCAATGTTACATCTTATAAACTTCTCATTACAAGAAGTTTTGACCCTACAGATGCTTTCTGGTGCTACAAAACTTTATTAAACGTGAATCATTTTGTGGTATTGGCTAATATGGATATTAAGTCAAAAATGCACTTTTTAATTCTTATTCTCAGAGATTCGTCAGCGAACTGCAGCTCAGAGAAACCTTTCTCCAACACCCGCGAGCTCTAGCCAGGGCCCTCCTCCACAAGTTCCAGTATCTCCTGGACCACCAAAGGACAGTTCAGCCCCGGGTGGACCCCCAGAAAGAACTGTTACTCCAGCCCTATCATCAAATGTGTTACCAAGACGTCTTGGATCCCCTGCTACTTCAGTGCCTGGAATGGGTAAACAGAGCACTTAATGTTATTTACAGTTTATATTGTTTTCTCTGGTTACCAATAAAACGGGCCATTTTCAGGCAGTATGGAAATGGCATTTCATTTGGAAATAGCAGAGCAGTTATCTGATTAAGCAGGAGTTCCATATTCAATTAGCCATAACTCTTTACAGCTGGCACCTTGTGATACTGAAACCTATTTCTTGAGCTCATTTAACTGTTATGGCTTCTTTGTTTAAATGGCAATAAAACTTTGTGGTATTCTGTAGTCAACGGTATAGCATATCTTTTTATATTCAGCTTTAGAATGACTCCAGATTTATATAAAATGGGGATAGAAGAGAACACTTTTGGAATATATTCATGCTTTTTGCTAAACTCTTCACATATATTTTTAAACATGACAACATATTCCAGGAAGACTATTTCTGCATTGTGGTATACAATACTATTATTGTTACTATGGGCTGGTAGATTTTTCTTTTATTTAGCGGTTGAACCTTAGTATTTTCTGACAGATACTTTAGCATAAAGTTCTATTAAATTAACAACTGCCTTAATTTCATTTCTTTGGATTCTCTTTTTTCAGTGTGGTAGATCTCTAGGGGAAGATTCCATTTTTGGAGTGTAGTAGATTATATTACCCTGCAGCTTTCTTTTGGAGTGTGATGGGACATGGAAGTCTACTGCTTCAGCAGATCACATTATTTTATATAAATTTCCATGTCAGATCCTTGAATATGATAGTAAATTATTTATCTTATTTTAAGATATTTAATTCTAATTTAAATTACTTTGGTATTTCATGACTAATTACTAACATATGATTTATAATGATTTTGAGGTTAGCCAGTAGTTGATATCAGGTATTCAGGACACTTACATAATAAAAGCAATCTAAATGTTACTATGACAGGAGTTTTTTTTTCTTGCTTTTCCTTCAAAGAAAAGGAGCATAAGATTTTAGAAAACTAGAAAACTGTTAATTTATAAACAAATTAAAACTGGCTACAAATGAAATATATATAAATCGTAACTTTTAGTTATTGAAAAATACTTCTAAACTTGACATATAATGATGTCACAAGGCACCCATGTATTTTGTGAAATTGAGAAAAATTAAGTTGAAAATTATTTTATCTTTCTGTTATTTGATTGATTTGAGATACTCATGATTTGTAAAGTTCTTAGTAGTTTAATGGAAGAACTTTTTTTGTGTGTGAGAATGCATGAATTATATACATTTGTGTATCTAAGTTTTAAGGAAATGAAAGTTTAGCAACTTGTATAAAGTAATAAAAACTGTATTGCACATATAAGAATAGGGTTATAGAGGGAACAATGGCCTAAATTTCATGATCATGTAAATAAAACGTATTTTACTGAAGTTTTTGTTTTCCATGTAGAAGACTAAGTTGTGCAATGCCAAAAATATGAATGAGTTAAGTGATTTCTTATAGAGAAGATTAATAATTCATTCTTTCATTATGCCATATTTATGGAAGAGAATCAGTTTAATGTGTATTACCACAGGGCTCCCATATGTTTGAAAATTAATAACCAGCAGGTACTTGATAATTTGCCAAGCTGTGTAAAAATGACCGGTATTCCTACAATGATTGCTCTTGATGTTTGTATTAATTACTGTTATCTGTAATAGCATAAATATGAAGATGTGTTATTTTAAAAGTTAATAGTATGCACAGCATTTAGGATATTTTTATGAAATCTGTTGTTTTATGTATCCAGATTCCTTTATGGACATTTTCATTTTAAACATACAGAAATAAAATATTCCAGCAAAAGTTAATTTGACTTAAATGTTTTCAAGATATAATTTGGCATAATTATTCAAGTTGAAAATTTGATGAGGAATGACACTTAATGTGTGCAATCAGATTTACTTTTTGATCATAAATGATTGAATGTTGTTAATACAAGTAAACCAGTGACTTCTCTGATGAAATCTGAAAAATGTTCTTGATTTGTTATACAAAGAACTTATTCTAGAACCCGAATTTCATTTGTTAATTGCTACAATTTTGACATCATTTGCCCTTTTTTAGATGGTAACAACCTTTAGGTTTGTGGTTATTTACAAAGCAAATCTCTTTATTAGCCTTTAAAATATTAATATAGTATTGGTACTCTAAAACCATTCTTGAGCACTTTAAAGTTTTGTCACAGTCATTTTGAAAACCTTATATCCTTATATTGTAAGGCTTAATCCAACAAGGCCTCATTTTGTTGCAGTCTTCTATGAGGTCTCCCTGTAAACCTTCATTGCTGCCCGTCTTATTCTTATGTTCATCCAGACTTGCTTTACAAAGGCAAACATCACTTACTTATTTTATTCTCTTTCTTCTCAGTGCTGCCTTCTGTGTTGTCTCTTAGTTCAGAGTATCACCTACAAACAGTTCTTTTTCAGTTTTCAAAGATTGTGGTTACAATTCATAACTCTTTATTTTTGTTGTTAATGTTTTTAAATGATGTAAGTCATTTAATCAAACTAGGTTATTCTTCCACTCTCCACTCTCCATTTATCTCTTTTGATATTGCCTGGTTTATTACATGAACACAGTATATTTCTGTTTATTTAGACCTTCAGTTTTTCTCAGCAGTGTTTTATAGTGTGCAGTATATAAGTTTTATACATTTTCTTGGTTAAATATTTATGTAATTATCTCCAATTTTTGAGCCTATTGAAAATGGCTTTGTTTTACTATCTCCAGTTATTCATTGCTAATATATATATAAATACAAATATATATAGAAATACAATTGATTTTTGTATATTGGTCTTCTATAATCTTGCTAAACCTATTAGTTTTATTAGTTTTTTGATAGATTCTATAGTATTTTCCATAGACTATCACATTGTGAATAAAGATAATTCTTTTTTTCCAATCTGTGTTCTTTTTATTTCTCATTCTTGCTTATTACACAAACTAGAACCTTTGGTACAATGTTGAATAGAAGTGGCAAAAGCAGGGGAGCCTGGCTGGTTCAGTTGGTGGAGCTTGCAACTCTTGATCTTGGGGTTGTGAGTTCAAGCCCCACATTGGATGTAGAGATTACTTACAAATAAAATCTTTAAAAAAAAGAAGAAGTGGAAAAACGGACCTTCTTCCTTATTGCTGATCTTAGGAGGAAAGCAGTTACCTTTTCACCTTTCCACATGGTGTTAGCTGTAGGGTTTGTTTGTTTTACGTAGGTAACTTTTATCAGGTTGAGGAAGTGCCCGTCAATTTCTAGTTAGCTGAAGATTTTTATCAGTAATGGATGATGGATTTTATCAAATGTTTTTTAATGCATCTATTGAGATGCTTAAGTGGGGTTTTAGTTTATTTTTTGTTTTCACATCTGTTAATGTAGTGAAATAAGTTGATTTTTAAATGTTGGACTACCTTGCTTTCCTGAGATAAATCTGACTTAGTCATGGTGTTTTATTTTTTATATATATTGTTGGGTTTGATTTGCTAAAAGTTTGTTAAAAATGTTTATATCAATGTTCTTAGGGATACTGGTCTGTAGTATTATTTTTTCTTTTAATGTCTTTGTCAGGTTTGGGTATCAGAGGTATAAGAAAGTATTCTGTCATCTTGAATTTTACAGACAGTTTTGTGTAGAATTTATATTATTTCTTCCTTAAATGTTTGGTAGAATTTACAGGTTTAAGCATCTGGGTCTGCTGTTTTCTTTGTGGAAGTTTTTTTTTTTAAACTAAAAATTCAATTGAACAAAATCTACAGACTAATATCTCTTAGGAACATAGATATAAAAGTTCTTTATAAAATTTTAGCATACTGAATAATTATTTCTTGTTGAGTGAACTTTTGTAATTTGGTAGTCTTTCAAAGGATTGTATTGGCATAAAATTATTCATAATATGCTTGTAAACAATAGATTTATGCCATTTCTCTCATTCCTGATGTTAGTATTTTGTATCTTCCCTTTTTTTCCCTGATTAGTCTGCTAGAGGTCTATCAGTTTTGATATTCTCAAAAGAATCAGATTTTCTCTATTATTTTTGTATTTTCTATTTTATTATTCTGTTTATCTTGGGTTTAATTTGCTCTTCCTTTTTTTAGTTTCTTAAGGTGGAAGCTGAATTCATGAATTTTAGATTTACCCTCTTTTATAGATGTTTTAGTGTTATAAATTTTCCTCTACCTACTGCTTTAGCTGCATATCATAAGTTTGATATGTTGTTTTTTCATTTTCATTCAATTAAAAATACTTTCTAACTTCCATTTTGATTTTTCTTTGAACCCTTGGTCATTTAAATGTATGTTAGTTAGTCTCCAAATATTTGGAGATTTTCTTGTTGTCTTTCTGTTGCTAATTTCTAATTTAATTCCGTCATGGTCAGAAAACATATGTTGTATTGTTTAAATTTTCTTAAATGTACTGAGGCTTGTTTTATGTCTCAGAATATCATCTGTCTTGGTAAATGTTTTATATTCACCTGAATATATATTCTGTTCCTGTTGGATAGAGTGGCTATAAATGTTAATTAGGACAAGTTGGTAGCACATAGTATTTTTCAGATCTTCTCTATCATTACTGATTTCTGTGTTTATTCTGTCAATTATTGAGAGGAAGCTGTTGAAATCTCCAACTGTACTATTGTATGTGCATGTGTATAAATTGTATATAGTATTGTGTGTGTGTGTGTATATATATATTATATATACACACAAGTATATATATAACATACACAGTAGATATGTATTTATTTCTTTTTGTAGTTTCTATTAGTTTTTTGCTTTATGTGTTTTGAAACTCTGTTATGATGCACATATATATTTAGGATTATGTTCTCTTGATGAAGTGACTCCTTTGTTATTATAAAATTACCCTTTTTATCCCTGATAATATTCTTTGCTGTGAAGTCTACTCTGTTTGATATTAATACAGCTACTCCAGATTTCTTTTGATTAGTGTTAGCATATTTATATATGTGTGTCTATCATTTATTTATTATTATTTTTAAAGGATTTATTTATTTTAGAGAGAGAGAGAGGGAGAACACAAGTGGGGGAAGGGGCAGAGGGAGAGGAAGAGAGAGAATCCCAAGCAGACTCCACACCGAGTGTGGAGCCCACCATGGGTCTTGATCCCACAACCCCAAGATCATGAACTGAGCTGAAACCAAGAGTTGGATATCTAATCAACTGAGCCACCCAGATGTCCCTCTATCATTTATTTTTAACCTATTTGTGTCTTTGTATTTATTTATTTTTTATTTATTTTTCTTTTTGGTAAGCAACATATATCAGGTTCTTGCTTTTTTATTGTGACAATCCATGGCTCATAATGAGGATGTCAGGCTACATACATTTAACTGGGTTGGTGTATTTGGGTTTGAGTTTAAATCTTCTATTGTGCTATTTTTTTCTTTTTTTCTTTTTTTTTTTAAGATTTTTATTTATTTATTTATTTGAGACAGAGAGAATGAGAGAGAGAGAGAGAGAGAGAGAGAGAGCGCACATGAGAGGGGGGAGAGTCAGAGGGAGAAGCAGACTCCCCGCCGAGCAGGGAGCCTAATGCGGGACTTGATCCAGGGACTCCTGGATCTTGACCTGAGCCGAAGGCAGTTGCTTAACCAACTGAGCCACCCAGGCGCCCTATTGTGCTATTTTTTTCTACTTGTCCCTCTGTTCTATTACTTTTCTCCTTGTCATCTGCCTTCTTTTGAATTGAGTATCTTTATTATTTTATCTTTTTTCATTGCTTTACTAGCTATATTGCTTTTTCATGTTATTTTAGTGGGTCTTTTGGGGTTTACAGTATGTATCTTGAACTTATAACAGTTCATCTTCAAGTGATATAATACCAATTCACAAATAGTTTGATAATCTAACAACAATATACTTACATTTCTCCTCTCCTGGCCTTTGTGCTACTGTTGCCATACATTTTACTTCAATATATGTTAATTCTTTTTTTTTTTAAGATTTTATTTATTTATTTGACAGAGAGAGACACAGCGAGAGAGGGAACACAAGCAGGGGGAGTGGGAGAGGGAGAAGCAGGCCTCCCGCCGAGCAGGGAGCCCAATGCAGGGCTCGATCCTAGGACCCTGGGATTATGACCTCAGCCGAAGGCAGACGCTTAACGATTGAGCCACCCAAGCGCCCCTACTTCAATATATGTTATAAACCCTACAACAAATGATTATTTTTCCTTTAAGCTGTCAATTATTTTTCAAGAGTTTTGGATATTTATCCACATGGTAACCATTTCAGTTATTTCCTTTGTACTACCTCTTTCTATCTGGTGTCATTTTTCTGTCTTTTAACATTTTTATAGTGCAGTTCTGCTAATGATGAATTCTTTCAGTTTTGTATGTCTGAAAAAGTCTTCATTTTGCTTTCATTTTTAAAAGATGTTTTTACTAATACAGAATTCTAATTGATAGTTTTTCTTTAAAAATATTGCTTCACTTTCTTCTGGCTTGCTTATTTTCTGATGAGAAATCTATCATTCTTCTGTTTCTCTGTATATAATGTGTCTTCTTCTGACTGTGCTATGATTTTCTCTTTATCACTGGTTTTAAGCAATTTGATTGTCTCTGCCTTGGTGCAAAATTATGTTTCTTGTGCTTAGGGTTTGTTGATATTCTTGGATTTGTGGGTTTATAGATTTCATCAAATTAGGAAAATTTTTGTGCATTATTTCTTCAAGTATTGGTTTCTTTTCTCTCTCTTTTCTTATGGACTCCAGTTATATGTATATTAGGCTGCTTGTGTTTGTTCCACAGCTTGCTGATAACTTGTTTATTTAAAAAATTTTTAGGCTTTTCTTTGTGTTTCATTATGTATGGTTTCTATTGCTATATCTTCAGGTTTACTTCTGTGCCCTCCGCGTCCAAACTGCTATTCATCCCATCTGCTGATTTTTTATTCTAGACCTTATAGTTTTCATCTGTAGAAGTTCAGTCTGGGTCTTTTGAATTTTTTCCATGTTTTGACTACACACATTGAATCTTTCTTCTAGATTCTTAGTCATATGGAATATGGTCATAATAAGTGTTTTAACATATCTGTATACTAATTCTATAAACTGTCATTTCTGTTGATTTTTCTCATTATGCGTTGTATTTTCCTGCTTATTTGTACATCTAATAATTTTTGATCTGATATCAGGCATTATGAATTTTATCTTACTGAATGCTGGATGTTTTTATGTCCTTATACAAAGATCCTCTGAATACTTAATCCAAAAACCTGTGTGTTATGACGTTTTCCACTCTGGCTGGTGAGAACATGCAATACTTTGGCCCCATGTGAACACTGTTACCTTTAATATTTGGGGGCATTTTCTTCTGTGTACTCAGATAGTTTCATCATACACATGCACCAGTCAGTAGTATTTTGAGCAGTCTTGGGGATCTTCTGTAGATCTTTGGTGTTCTTGCTCTGTGCATTCCTCTTCCTGTGAACCCAAGCTGCCTTGGTCTCTCCAGAGTTCCATCTTTATCTCCTCAAACTCAGGGATACTGATACATTTCAGCTGGACTTACCCTCCCTGGGCTGCTGCCTGGGGATTTTCTCCAGGCAATAAGCTGGGGCAGTTGTTGGACTCATCTTCCTTACTTTTGGTCTCTCGGGGATCTTTATCCTACATTGCCTGTTATATATGTGTCTTTAAAATATATGTTTCATCATATATTTTGCAAAGTATTTTAGGTGGGAAGGTAAATCTGACCCCTGTGACTCTATTATTGCTCCAAATGAAAGTCTCCTAATTTGTTATTACATAAGATTTTAAGTGTAGGGGCATTTTATTTATTTATTTTTCTTTTAAAATATTTTATTACTTGTATAATCCTACAAAAATCTATTCAGTTATATCTATCCATACATGTATATACATGTTTTTTAAATTTTTTATTTTTAAATTATTTTTTAAATTTAAGTTTACTTAACATACAGTGCAATTCAGTAGAATTCAGTGATTCATCACTTACATACAACACCCAGCACCTCTTTACAACAGGTGTCCTCTTTAATAAGAGCCTGGGCACTTAAAAAATTAGTTTGTACAGAGCCCAGCATAGTTTCATTTCATAACATAATGAAACTAGTACAGAGCCCAACATATTCAATAGATTATGTTGATGGTTTTGATATAGAACATAATTTAACATTTTTTTGGTAGTGTAATATTTTTATTTTTTTATTTTTTTAAAAGATTTTATTTATTTGACAGAGACACACGAGAGAGTGAACACAGCAAGGAGGGGGAACGGGAGAGGGAGAAGCAGGCAGGAAGCCCGATGTGGGGCTCGATCCCAGGGCCCTGGGATCATGACCTGAGCCAAAGGCAGATGCTTAATGACTGAGGCACCCAGGTGCCCCTGTAGTGTAATATTTTTAATGAAAACTTGAATGCTCTGAAGAGATGTATTTTTGTTTTGTTAAAATCTTTTGAAAATTCTGACAAGCATGGGTAGTACTTGGTAACTGAATTAAAGTTTAAATGTATTTTATACATATATATTTTATATTTATTTATTTATTTATTTATTTATTTACTAGGTCTTCATCCTCCGGGTCCACCTTTAGCAAGACCCATTCTCCCCCGAGAACGAGGTGCTCTGGATAGAATTGTTGAATATTTAGTTGGTGATGGTCCACAAAACAGGTAATGTTTATTAAGGTGGTGGGTAAGTGAAAATGAGGAAAAAGTTTATTGGTCAGGGTGTGTGTGTGTGCGCGCGCGCGCGCATGTGTTTGCGGTAGATGTTCTACAGTTTTGTGGCTCTTATTTCCTGATTTTAGAACATAATAGAATATTTTATAGCCCTGCAAAGAGTACATATTCAATTGTTTTTCAGTAAAAATTTGGATAAAGTATCTAGATAAAATACAGAAAAATATATAGAGAAAACAAAATAACGTTATGTGGTATTTTTAGAGAAACTGTATCATTCATTGAAACTTTAAAGCTTGAAGAGCAAACAAATAGCGAAAACTTGGTAGGTTGTAAGAAATGGAGTTTTAGGGGCGCCTGGGTGGCTCAGGCATTAAGCGTCTGCCTTTGGCTCAGGTCATGATCTTAGGGTCCTGGGATCGAGCCCCGCATCGGGCTCCCTACTCAGCGGTGAGTCTGCCTCTCCCTCTCCCACTCCCCCTGCTTGTGTTCCCTCCCTCGCTGTCTCTCTCTCTCTTTCAAATAAATAAATAAAATCTTTAAAAAAAAAAGGAGTTTTATAGATGTCAGTACTGGAATTGGTGATGATGATTTTAACAATGAGGACAATTTACATATGTTTGACACTTTTAGTTCTCAAAATACTTCTCCACTTACTGAATTTTTATGATAACCCTAGGAAGGCAGGGATGATGTGAGCAGAGCAACTGTCATAGTGTAGACTTTTAAAAAATACTTAGAATAGTAGAGTAGATATTTCACAAGGTTATGGTTAATATTATTTTAATAAAAGGACTGAATTTAATGTTAATATAATACATTATATATTACTCAAAACAGACAAATTGTTGTTTGATAGGGCCAAGTATTTGTTAAGTACATACACCGAGAACAGAGAGAGTATATAAATAGGAAATGAGGAAGATGTATAACTAGGATAGATATAGGAATCATGAAGTATGAAGTTAACCTTTGGATTGGACTAAACAAATTAAATTCATTTCTTTATTACAGACTTCTCAGAGGTTTTAATAACAGTCATTGTGGATCTCTAAGGGGTTCCATCTTTTCCAGTCTTATCTAGTCACAGATTTGGGGTCTGTCATCCTCAGAAATATATGTTAGGAAATACTGAAATTTAAGTGGTCTGTTATTGACTATGTTTCTGTTAACTTAGTATGGATATATTCATTTGACTCATGACTTGTTTTTAATTTGGTGTATAAATTATATTTTAAAAGGCTTACAATTTTGGCTATGTTTAAAAAGTATTGTTCATTGTTTACTAACTAACATCTAAACTGTTAATGACATATTTTGCTATGCTAAAATATAAGTTAGCTGTTGGCTAAAGTAGCCTTTCCATGGGCTTTGTCTGCATTTGTAACTGATATGTTCATTTTTCCTTTTTGTTTAGGTATGCCCTTATATGTCAGCAGTGTTTTTCTCATAATGGCATGGCTTTGAAAGAAGAATTTGAATACATTGGTAAGAACTATTGGGCAGTTAGATTTAAATATTTTACTCTTAAATATTTTATTCTATGCCAATTCCTATGTAATGTCACTTTGTTGTAGGTGCCCTGTATGTATTTTTCAGGCATATTGTTCTTATTTTAGAACACAGAGCAAAGCAGGAAAAACAGTGCAGTTGTTTTCCTCCTACAGTGTACAACTTCTAGGTCAGTTTTCTCAAACTTCACTGTGTATCAGAATCACCTGAAGAGCTTTTAAAGATTATCATGCCTAGGACCCACCTACAAAGAGTCTGTTTTAATTGATCTGGGGGGAGGCGGACAGGCTTTTTTTTTTTTTTAAAGCACCTCAGATGATTCTCATGTGTAGCTACTATTAAAAAAAATTGCACTAAATTAATTATGCTTCTTAAATATGGCATACTACATTTTCTTGGGCAAGTGAGCAGGGTTCTGGATTTTAAAATACCTAATGATTCTAGTGACTGGAAATATAATTTCTGTAATACGTTTTAGATTATTATAGATTGTTTTTCTATTGGATAACCTGCTGTGTAACTTATGATCTTTTCTGTTTTAAAAATAATATTCTAATTTTAATAATAATTAGAAAGTATGCTTGAAAATTAGCTTTTGTTAGAGCACCTGCTATATTATTAAAGCCAGGATTAATTTCACAAAGGATAAATAATTTTTGAAGGGTTCTTTTACTTCTTTGCAAAAGTAATCTTGAGAATTATCTCATTAGTCCTTGAATTTATTTTGCTTTATGGTTTTATTTATTTATTTTTTAATTCTCTGCAGCTTTTAGATGTGCCTACTGTTTTTTCTTGAATCCTGCAAGAAAAACTAGACCTCAGGCTCCAAGACTTCCAGAGTTTAGTTTTGAGAAGAGGCAGGCAGTGGAAAGCTCAAGTTCAGTTGGTCCCTTGCCCTCAAGAAGTGTGATTTCATCAGAGAATCAGATCAGTGAAGGTATGAGTATGTTAATTAAAAAGTTTTATCTCTTAATAGTGTTTGCTATTTAACAATAAAAGCATAATACTTTTAGATAAGAATGGATTAATTTATGAGATTTTGCAACACGCATGTATCAGCTATTACTGTGATACTCTAGCCGCCTGTGTGATTGGTCTGATGTGTTTCAGTGTTAAAATGTAGGTTATACTGTGTTAAGCAGCATCTAGCAACAGCTAGGTAAACACTGTTTATGGAGTGACGTCTTCGTGTAACTGCTGGGAGATCTGACCAGTAATGTTTTCATGGAATCATTTTTTCAATTTATTTAAGTGAAGCAGATTAAAAGAATTATGCAACTACTTATAAGGGTAAAATTCTGATAAGGTTTATAATTAACATTGGTAAAATAGGTTTTTGCCTACCACTGGAATTGGTAAGGTTACCAGAAGCAGGAAACTTTGGATTTGGAAAGTCATCCTTGCATTCTTTGGATAACTATGTTGGTAGGACTGGTATTCCTTTGAAACAGTTTTTTGGGGTCTGCAAGATTAACATTGCTAATGGATGCCTTTGATGTAAAACAACCTTATTTTAGAGAAACAAAATTTATCAGAATTTCATTGGTTTTTAGAACTCACCTTGTAATTCTGTTTTAGGATTTCTTGAGGAAGTTTCATGAAAAAATGGAAAAGAGATGGAAGATCTGACTATTAATTGCCAACTATTTCTTGTTAGTATTAGATAGGGAGATGTTTGTTAAGCCGCTCTGAATGATGAGGATGCTAAAATTATGGCACAGGCCATGATATTTTGGTGCTATGCCTGATATAGAAAAAAAATCCGTATTAATTTAGTTCACATAGTTTATTTAGCAGTCAGTATTCATCCTTTTAATTTCTTAGAATTCTCATTTACATATATTTGATTTCTTCTTATACAAGTGCTGAGTAGTAAAAAAATTCCTTACCTGAGAATAACATGAGACAGTGAATTTTCAGATATGAAAAGTTTAGTATGAAAATTTGAGAACCCTTTTTTTTTTTAAACTTAAAGAGTGAACCTTAAATATGTGTGTTGATTTAGACTTGGCTTTTGGCTTACTAACATATATCAAAATGAATTCGAACACAGATAGTCATGACAAGAAGCCTGTATTCTTTCAACATGGGATCAATACCTTCACCTTCTCCAAGTCTGCAACATCAACTCCAAACATAATCACATTTTTGCTTCTGCTTAAGTCATGCTCTGAACTGCATGCTGTCACATGCAATCACCTGCCTTGCTATTGCAGCCTGTTGAAACAGAAAACTAAAGAATTTCATAGTGAAGATGCCTAGAGGAAAAATTGAAGTCCTTTCCATGAGTAACCTTGCTTATGAAAGCTAAAGTGAATATTTGAAAGCTAATAGTTGGGACAAAAAAACAAAAGAAAGAAAACCAACAAAATAAAAATCTTGATAATGAGTCCCATGCTTTAAGTAAAATCTTCTGCTAAGGTTGAGGTGGATAGTTAGCAAACAACACCCAGCTATACCTTTACTTCTCATCAAATCTAGGAGGAGCAACACCCTAGATGTCTCATTTTCTATCTGAAATCTCCAGAACGAAGTCTAACTGACTCAAACTCAGCCCTAATAAGATAATGTTAATAGGTGAAGACAAAACCTGAGGCAAGGTCTAACAACTCTGTAGCACTAGAAACTGAAGCAACAAATCCATTTGGTTAAGATAGTCTTTGGAGTAGTAACTTTTTCATACTTCTCTTTGGATTCATCAAAATGGCTATGAGAACCTTTTACTTCTTTGGCTTTCCAGAAGATTGAAACTTTTCTCCAAGACTACTGTCTCACCACTCTGATATACAGTTACCATTTCCAAGAGATTAGGAAGTATTCTGGTGAAAGATGAAGCTGCATTTATTTTGAATGCTGGTGGCATACCTTCATGATTATATTGAACTAATAAGTAAGACCATATCATCTCAATCATCTCTCTGTGCTGACAGCCAGTGTAAGTGAGAGCTTAGATTTCTGATTTCTGCATTCTTGATGTGAAAACTTGAGGTCTAAAAAAATCTTTTCTGCATTAATTTATATATATATATATATACATATTTTTAAGATTTTATTTATTTTTGCAAGAGTGAAAGAGAAAACACAAACAGGGGGGAGGGGCAGAGGGAGAAGCAGATCCCTGCTGAGTAGGGAGCCCGATGTGGGGCTCAGTCCCAGGACCCTGGGATCATGATCTGAGCCAAAGGCAAATGCTTAACCGACTGAGCCACCCAGGCACCCAATTTTTATATATTTTAAAGTAGTGAAATAGCTCCTTGATAGTAGGAGAAACTGCAGAGATTAGGTTATTGAATTCACAGAGGGAACTAAAGGGTAACTTTCTTCCATATGAATTTTCCTTTCAACAAATATTCTGTAACTATTTGTATGAATAATCTTGAATCATTAGAAGCAACTTTTTTAAAAAAAATCTATGATGCAAGACTTTGAGTTTTGTCTTGATTCTGCTACTGGAAGATTTTGCATTTAGGATGAAACATAAGGCTTTTGAAAAATTTTTGGATCACTCTTTAGAACAACTTACGAAATCTTGGAGTTTTCATCAAAGAAGGAGGCCTAGAAGAAATTTCTCCCATTAATTACTCATTTGGATTCCTAGAACTTTCTTCTAGAACTGTGTGTATCCAGATGCTTTGGTAATACTGTATTAAAGAAACACAAGAAATTAAGACTAGGGATTGTCTTTTTATGTAAGAGCATACTAGATATGGTATGCCAAAGTAATGAACTACTTTTAAGTTACTCGGTTTCTTTTATGGCTAAATGAGTAGTGAATCTCTGCTAAGCCACAATAAAGTGGTTTATCAGTTTTGCTTTTCTAAGATGTGCTTTCCAAAATATTTGATATGTAGCATTCTTTTTTGTTAACTATGATAAATAATTAGAATAAGAGGTTTCTACATTGTTAGTGTACCAGTAGCGTGATTTTAGGCTAGCCTGTTTAAAAAATGTTAATATTGTTTTAATTACTCAGTTGTATTTGTCTAGATCTTATGTAATTATTTTAATAAAAGATAGCTTTTATTCAACTGGAAATAACTTTCTAATAATAAAACTCATGGCATTTAATCAATACTATCAAAAATATGGGGTAGTTAATTGGGTGATGGGCATTAAGGAGGGCAAGTGATGTGATGAGCACTGGGTGTTATACGCAAATGATGAATTATTGAACTAATGATGAAACTAATGATGTACTATATCTGAAACTAATGATGTACTATATATTGGCTAATTGAATTTAAATAAAAATGAAAAAATAAAATAAAAATACTATCAAAAATAGCAAGTAAAATTTATATAAGGTGAAATTTATTTTGGTAATCTGATTTCTGCTTTTTTCTTTCTTTTAAGCAATGTATTGTTACCGTTAGGTTATGTTGAACTAGAGAAAATTCTGTTTTTACTATTGTTTGTTATGATGCTCTACGAAATTGAACTATTTGATAATGTAAATTTTGTTGAGTTATGTATTTACCAGATCCAGAAAGCTTGTACCTTTATTGATATTTAATTATATACTTCTTCCTCAGGATATAAACATGCCTATAGTATCTTTTTGCTTGTTTGTTTTAGACCTAGAGATCTTTTGGCCTTTTGATTCTCTTTCCTAAAACACCTTCACCTAGTAATTTTACATTGTTGCCTGATAATGACATTTCTTACTCATCTAATGGATTTGTTCACCAGTGGTAAATAACAGTATTATTATTAAATAGCATTCTGTGGGCTCGGTATGAGCTATTTTCTCATAGGTGGTTTTATTTAATTAATTTTATTCATTGAGCCATTGGGTTAAGTTTTGAGATGAGATTCATATCTTTGTTCCTTAATTTAAGTTGGCCATTTTCCTTAAGGCAGAAAGTCTTGTAAAAACTGCTTTGCCTTAATTATAACAGTTTGCAATAAACTCCCCCACCCCCCTGCAAAAAAAAAAAAAAAAAAACTGCTTTGCTTAAGACCTGTGAGTTCAAAGACAAACTGTCCGTTTTAATTTAACAAATTCTCCTTTGGGTAAGTTTTATAGTCTACACATACAGTGGGTACTGATGTGTTAGCAAGGCAAAAGTTTGATGTGTTAGCAAGACAAATTTTTGTTGTTATTGTAAAAAGGAATAAAAAGTAAGAATCTAAATGAATTCCCCAAAATATGAAGGATTTTCAAAGGCATAAACTAAATAGAATCATGTTTTTTTACCCCCTGTGGAAAGGAAATATATGAATCTGTTTTGCATTCTTTAATTTTCTTAGAAAATTATTTAAGAGCTAGAATAAAAACCAAAAGGTACAGTGATGTTCTTACCTGTTTTTACATGTGTGTGGTTTATAGATGAGGCAGTGGTATTCATTATACAGTTAATACTCAGTTTTACGAGTTTGAGTTGTCTGAGTTGAGGCTTTGCCCAAACAACTGTAAGCAGATTGTTACAATTTGGTAGAAAAAGCTTTCTCTCTCAAGAACACTGGGGAGAGGGGCAGGGGGTAGGAGTGGGGAAAGGAACAAATTCCATAGATCATTTTTGTTTTATCACATTGTGATATATTGTTTCCTTGACATTATGGATGCCAAAGTTGATTTTAAAAATTTTCTTACAGATGGTATTAGGTCATTTGGGTAACTGTTTTAATTTTAGACTTAAACTGGTGTTGCACAGGGGAGAAGAAGCCTGTTTAATTAGTGTGAACACATGGGCTGGTTTCTTTTTTAGTATTTTATGCCCAAATATTGACATCTTCTATAATGTATTTTATATCACCAAGCTGTTTTAAACTATAACTTCATAGAAAAAATTTGCTGTTTTTATTAGAATAGGCAAATGATATTCTCCCATAGAAATAAATACTTTTGGAATACATTTAATTATCTTATTATAAAGTTCTGTGGCTTAGTTCTTAAACATGTAATTCTCTGTTAATCTTGCACACCTAATTCATTTAAATCTTGTTTGGATGACGTTTCACAAAATGGCATTGGCATCCAAAAATCGAGTATCTGTGTCATTTAGACTGATGCGTGCATTATAGGCATCGTGACACATACCAGTTTTTATGTAGTATTACTGCTCTTAAAATTACTTTTCTGCAAATTAACCTGGGGGTAGAAAAGTAGTCATTAATAAGCTTTTTCATTATTTCAAGCCCTACCCATCATTTCATCAGTTTTTAGTCTTCTGTATATTCTTTGAAATACAATAAAGTATTGACAAGCAAGCTTTGGTATGATGTCATTTTCTAATTATGATAACCTATGGTATTTCTTAGAATTCATCTTTATACATTTAAAAATTTAAGTATTATAGTAATTCTTTTTGTATTATCTGCCTCTAGACCCCAGAGTTTTTTTTAAATGTAATTGGATTTGACCAGTGATGTGTCTGTTTCTGAAAATAGTTACATCGCAGAGCTTTAATGTGATAGATTATGAACTTGAGTACCTCTCCTGTTTAAGTTCAGTACTGAGGCAGTTGGTCAGACAGAATATGACTAATTATCTGAGCCTCTATTCACCTAAACACATTTATTGGGGAATTGAGTCCCAGATTCTGAGCTTCTTGTCTTTTCATTTAGTGTGGCTTTGTTGGTTTGTTTCAGAAGGCTTTCTAAAATATAACAAATTGTAAAGTTCTTGGCAAGTAAGTATTGCTCAATGGCCAGAGAGTTGTGGAAAACCGTGACTCTTAAAATTCTACCCTGCATAAATTCTGGGAGGGTAGAATTACAAATGGTTGGCGACTCCTGAACTTCCCACTGAAAAACTTGCTTGCCCTTGTGGCAGAAATTATCTGTACCTATCCAGAGAGTTTCATTTGCATTTTCTGCTTTTCCTTTGTGCACTGGAACATTCAAATAACAAAACTTGAATGACCTACTGCTTTTCTACCTTGATTTTTATAAGATTCCAAGTGGTCCTTCAATATCATTTTCAGTTCTTTTTAAGATAAAAATAGCATTTTCATGACATTTGACCCAAGTAGGATTTGTGAACATTCCTCACTACTTTTTGTGATCATATGAATTTTTATATAGTAAGACCTCATTAAATTGGATGTCCCTAACTAGAATTTTGGCCTTTCATTTTATATATGAAAGAGGGAAGGAGGTTGTAATTAATTCTGTAAACTAGAGTCTAAGATATCTGTTTAAAGTAATAATTACCTTTTAGTATTTTTTTAATTTAAAAAAAATTATTGTTATGTTAATCACCATACATTACATCATTAATTTTTGATGTAGTGTTCCATGATTCATTCTTTGTGCATAACACCCAGTGCTCCATGCAGAACGTGCCCTCCCAAATACCCATCACCAGGCTAACCCATCCTCCCACCCCCCTCCCCTCTAGATCCCTCAGTTTGTTTTTCAGAGTCCATCATCTCTCATGGTTCGTCTCCCCCTCCGATTTCCCCCCCTTCATTCTTCCCCTCCTGCTATCTTCTTTTTTTTTTTTTTCTTAACATATATTGCATAATTTGTTTCAGAGGTACAGATCTGTGATTCAACAGTTTTGCACAATTCAGAGTGCTCACCATAGCACATACCCTCCCCAATGTCTATCACCCAGCCACCCCATCCCTCCCCCGCAACTCCAGCAACCCTCAGTTTGTTTCCTGAGGTTAAGAATTCCTCATATCAGTGAGGTCATATGATACATGTCTTTCTCTGATTGACTTATTTTGCTCAGCATAACACCCTCCAGTTCCATCCACGTCGTTGCAAATGGCAAGATCTCATTCCTTTTGATGGCTGCATAATATTCCATTGTATGTATATATCACATCTTTATCCATTCATCTGTGGATGAACATCTTGGCTCTTTCCACAGTTTGGCTATTGTGGACATTGCTGCTATAAACATCGGGGTGCACATACCCCTTCGGATCCCTACATTTGTATCTTTGGGGTAAATACCTAGTAGTGCAATTGCTGGATCATATGAAAGCTCTATTTTCAACTGTTTGAGGAACCTCCATACTGTTTTCCAGAGTGGTTGCACCAGCTTGCATTTCCACCAACAGTGTAGGAGGGTTCCCCTTTCTCCGCATCCCTGCCAACATCTGTCTTTTCCTGACGTTAATTTTAGCCATTCTGACTGGTGTGAGGTGGTATCTCATTGAGGTTTTGATTTGGATTTCCCTGATGCCGAGCGATGTTGAGCACTTTTTCATGTGTCTGTTGGCCATTTGGATGTCTTCTTTGGGAAAATGTCTGTTCATGTCTTCTGCCCATTTCTTGATTGGATTATTTGTTCTTTGGGTATTGAGTTTGATATGTTCTTTATAGATTTTGGATACTAGCCCTTTATCTGATATGTCATTTGCAAATATCTTCTCCCATTCTGTTGGTTGTCTTTTGGTTTTGTGGACTGTTTCTTTTGCTGTGCAAAAGCTTTTTATCTTGATGAGGTCCCAATAGTTCATTTTTGCCCTTACTTCCCTTGCCTTTGGCGATGTTTCTAGGAAGAAGTTGTTGTGGCTGAGGTCGAAGAGGTTGCTGCCTGTGTTCTCCTTTAGGATTTTGATGGACTCCTGTCTCATATTTAGGTCTTTCAACCATTTCGAGTCTATTTTTGTGTGTGGTGTAAGGAAATGGTCCAGTTTTTTTCTTCTGCATGTGGCTGTCCTACCTTTTAGTATTTTTAAAGTCTTGGCATGAGTGTGTGGAGATTTAGATAATTTGTATTTATTAAAACTGATAATGGTAAAAGCATGAATTTGTAAGACCTCCACTTCCATGTGTGCATATGGTACATAATTTCTTTGCAAATCTATTAATTAATTTTATTTATTTAGCAAGACTCTGACCTATACTGTAAAAGAACTAAATGTGAGCATTTTAGTAATGTAGATTGGCTTTTCCTTCAGATTTTTTGAATTAATAACATTTGTAGTATATCATAAGGGATCTTCCATGAGCATAGTAAAATCTGCTTATTTGTTTGGCTGATGTGGTTTAACCATATTTCTCCTAGCAAGGGTGTTTGTTACTATTTATTATAAAAACAAAAGCTAGATTTTTATTTTTGACTTGGAAATTAGGAGGCTCAAAGCTTTCTGCTTCTGACATTCCCTCCCTCATTTCGTTCTTTAAACTTTAAAAAATTAAAGGGACTTTACTGAATAAAATTATTATTAGGGGTTTGAACTTAATGAAACTCAAAAGAGAATTTAAAGGGAGTAAATTTTTAGATAGGAACCAAGACCCTCACTTAGCTTCCACTATGGAGACAGAGACAAAAGACCCTTCCCTTTCTCTTCCTTGTATTCTAGGTATGTAGCATATTCTGACCAGAGATTTAAATCCTGAGAACTTGTCTTGTAGAGGGATGGGGGGAGACTTGTCATGCCTTTGGAAAAGGTGGATCCAGACCATCCCAGTCTTTGGATAATAGAGAGGTAAATCAGTGTGGGAAATAGCACTACCTGCACATGCACGCACACACACACAGGTACACATTTATTGTTTACAGAGTTGTCTGTGTGCAAGGGAGACAGCTCCTTCAGAAAACATAATCTGGGAGTTAATACATTGGCTTTGTTTGCCGGGCTGTTGTCTTATAGCACATAAATCTGTTGGGACTTCGTTTGAAATATTTGGACATTTAACTTACAAATGCATCTTTAGGAAGGTTCCTAAATATTATGAAAGTTCCTAAATTTTAGGCAAATAGAGGGCTTTAGATAAAAGTATATTTATAGGTTTGTTTTCCCCAAATTGTTTTTTTTCTTCATTCATACCAATTCTTCTATGTAATAGGGAGTTAAGTACATATTTTAAAAGATTTTAAGGGTAATGTTAGACCATTCTCCTGTTTCTTTTATCTTTTGTTTATCTTACATAACAGTTTTAACTTTGGCTATTCCTAAAGTCTTGACTCTTTATCTTTTCAGAATCTGTACAAGAACAAGATGTTCTTGATAGCAGTACAGAGCAGACAGATGAGAAAATACCAGATACAGAGCAGACAAACCAAGGGGCTGAAAAAGTATCTGGCACAGAGGAACCAGAGGAGAAACAAGAGGCCATGAATGAGGACGCCTCAGTGAATGAAGCCAAATCGCCGGTCCCCAGAGCTGATTCTATTCCTAATCCTGAACTCAGTGGAGAATCTTTGATGGCCATGTAGTAAATGCTTCCACGTGCCTTCAACTGGATATTTGTAGTCTTTTTGATGTCAGTTATTGCTTTCTTGGTGGTGCTTTCTTTTTTTTCCCCTAAGGTTATGCTTGATATCACTTGAATTTAGATTGCTTGGCTATTTCAATATGTCAAAGTTGTAGCTCCTGGGTGTTAAATTAAAGGCAAGTGATAGCAGTAAAGTAAGAACCTTTGGAATGTATAAAGACCCACGCTGTTTAGCCGGCTTTTAGATGTTTTCTTCTACTCTAAAAGTAAACAAAATAGCATTCTTGTTTTCTCTATGTGTGACCTGTAAATAGTACCATTTTGACATAGGAAGAACTTTGGTTATGAATAAGTTCTAATGGTGTTCATTTTAAGGAATGAAACTCAATTAAGATTTTTAATCATTCATCATCAAAAATGGGTAGAATTTTAATTCTTGAGATATTTGCAGGGGGGATGTCTATTTAGGCATTTACATTAAGTGGTAAGAAAGTTATAACTGTAACTATATAGGCATTGGTACGAATTCTCAGTAAGAATGCAATTGAACAGTCAAGTGCAGTGTTTCTTTTTTGATGTTTCTTATTTTGCAGCTGGGCCAAAGGCACATGATGTATATAATTAGCTTATGTTTATATATTAACACATAGGAAATATCTCTGCACTTGACTGTACTTGAATTCTGAGCATTATTTATACTTGTAAAATAATGGTGATATATAAGTGAATTTTGTGCTCTTGCGTGTATTTTGTTAAGGAAAATAAAGATGATCTGGCTGCGGTTTCTTTTTGTTGAATATCTAGACTTCTTCAGACAGTGTCTTGGTGGATGACTTGGCCACCTGAAAACTCTTAGTAGGAGGAGCTCACGGTACAATTAATCTATAGACTCTTCTGAGAGCAAATTATGATGCTTCGGTTCAGACTAATTGCTTTTCAAATTCAGAGAAATAGTGACATTTAGAGGTTCTAATCAGAGATTAGGGTTTTCTGATTCAGGAAAACCTGAAGCCATTTGTAATTTTTAATTTTGAGAGACAAGTAAGTATTGAGAATAGGCAGTTAGTTACTAGTAGTAGTTCATTGGATTTAATATATGTATTAAGGATTAACTGGGAAAAAATTTCACCCAGAATGGTAATTCTTGGACCTTAACACAGCGTGGTTCTTTTTTTATCTTCCTTTTATCTTTCTTCTCCATTATTAAGAAAATTGAAATCGAAGAGAGGCATATATAGGAATGGTATATATAGCAAATATTTCTAAGTTTAATAAACTAAATACATAGTTTATTAAAAATTTAATAAAATAACATTTGTCATTTAAAAATTCATCTTTATGATTTATATCTTATATCTGATAGGTATTTTAATGAATCCAGTCTGTTAATAGTCTGAGGCATAATGGTATAGGGACCAGAGTTTTTCAGATCACAAAACTGGGTTTAAATTCTAGCTCTGCAATCTTGGGCAAGTCACCCAACCTCTCTGAGACAGTTTTTTTCAACTGTAGAATGGGAAGTATAATGCCTACTTTTTGGGGTATAGTGATGATTAAAAATAATTTATATGCCGAGCTCACTGCCTGATAATTAATAATTAAGCAAATGGCAACATTTTATATTATTGATATCCTTGTGAAATATGGAAGGGGTGTAAATTCTTCCTTTTGCAAATAAGGAAATGAAAAAATAATATGAACATATAATTTAGCTACTCAGAATCAGGTCAGAGTTTTCTGCATCAACCTTTCTCTGTCATATACATGTATATAAATAAATACATAGATGAAAGAAATAGGAACCTGAAACTATGGAATATAATCTTTGAATATAATATTTTTCGGGGAAGGTGGATCTCAGGTTTTGTACATTACTGGCCCATAAACATTTTAGTAACATCATGCTGAGTCTTCTTGTTTGTTTGTTTATTTATATTTTTTTGGAGTGGGTGGAAAGGCAGAGGAAGAGAGAGGATCTCAAGCAGATTCCCTGCTGAGCGTGGAGCCTGATGTGGGGCTCAGTCTCACCACCCTGAGATCATGATCTGAGTTGAAATCAGGAGTCGGATACTTAACCGACTGAGCCACCCAGGTGCCCCAAGTCTTCTTGTTTTAAAACATTCAACTTCTGATGTACATTGCTTGAAAACGAGGAGTACTTCAGAGAAATATAATTGAATGATAGAATCAAGCAAGTATTATGAGGAATATCTTTGAAAGAAAAATGGAAGCAGGTTAAAAGGGGATTAGTAGGATGAATGCAACAGGTAACATACTGTAATTGTATAGTACCCTTTAAAATAGAAAAGGTTATTCTGATATTGTAATAAATAGTTGTTTTTTTTTAAATTTTTTATTGTTATGTTAATCACCATACATTACATCATTAGTTTTTGATGTAGTGTTCCATGGTTCATTGTTTGTGCATAACACCCAGTGCTCCACGCAGAACGTGCCCTCTTTAATACCCATCACCAGGCTGACCCATCCCCCCACCCCCCTCCCCTCTAGAACCCTCAGTCTGTTTTTCAGAGTCCATCATCTCTCATGGTTCGTCTCCCCCTCCAGCTTACTCCCCTTGATTCTTCCCCTCCTGCTATCTTCTTCTTCTTTTTTTTCTTAACATATATTGCATTATTTGTTTCAGAAATACAGATCTGTGATTCAACAGTCTTGCACAATTCACAGCGCTCACCATAGCATATACCCTCCCCAGTGTCTATCACCCAGCCACCCCATCCCTCCCACCCCCCACCCCTCCAGCAACCCTCAGTTTGTTTCCTGAGGTTAAGAATTCCTCATATCAGTGAGGTCATCTGATACATGTCTTTCTCTGATTGACTTATTTCACTCAGCATAACACCCTCCAGTTCTATCCACGTCGTTGCAAATGGCAAGATCTCATTCCTTTTGATGGCTGCATAATATTCCATTGTGTATATATACCACTTCTTCTTTATCCATTCATCTGTCGATGGACATCTTGGCTCTTTCCACAGTTTGGCTATTGTGGACATTGCTGCTATCAACATTGGGGTGCACGTACCCCTTCGGATTCCTACATTTGTATCTTTGTGGTAAATACCCAGTAGTGCAATTGCTGGATCGAACGGTAGCTCTAATTTCAACTGTTTGAGGAACCTCCATACTGTTTTCCAGAGGGGTTGCACCAGCTTGCATTCCCACCAACAGTGTAGGAGGGTTCCCCTTTCTCCACATCCCCGCCAATATCTGTCGTTTCCTGACTTGTTAATTTTAGCCATTATGACTGGTGTAAGGTGGTATCTCATTGAGGTTTTGATTTGGATTTCCCTGATGCCGAGCAATGTTGAGCACTTTTTCATGTGTCTGCTGGCCATTTGGATGTCTTCTTTGGAAAAATGTCTGTTCATGTCTTCTGCCCATTTCTTGATTGGATTATTTGTTCTTTGGGTGTTGAGTTTGATACGTTCTTTATAGATTTTGGATACTAGCCCTTTATCTGATATGTCATTTGCAAATATCTTCTCCCATTCTGTTGGTTGTCTTTTGGTTTTGTGGACTGTTTCTTTTGCTGTGCAAAAGCTTTTTATCTTGATGAAATCCCAATAGTTCATTTTTGCCCTTGCTTCCCTTGCCTTTGGCAATGTTTCTAGGAAGAAGTTGCTGCGGCTGAGGTCGAAGAGGTTGCTACCTGTGTTCTTCTTTAGGATTTTGATGGACTCCTGTCTCACATTTAGGTCTTTCAACCATTTCGAGTCTATTTTTGTGTGTGGTGTAAGGAAATGGTCCAGTTTCATTCTTCTGTATGTGGCTGTCCAATTTTCCCAACACCATTTGTTGAAGAGACTGTCTTTTTTCCATTGGATATTCTTTCCTGCTTTGTCAAAGATGAGTTGACCATAGAGTTGAGGGTCCATTTCTGGGCTCTCGATTCTGTTCCATTGATCTATGTGTCTGTTTTTGTGCCAGTACCATACTGTCTTGATGATGACAGCTTTGTAATAGAGCTGGAAGTCCGGAATTGTGATGCCGCCAGCTTTGCTTTTCTTTTTCAATATTCCTCTGGCTATTTGGGGTCTCTTCTGGTTCCATACAAATTTTAGGATTATTTGTTACATTTCTTTGAAAAAAGTGGATGGTATTTTGATGGGGATTGCATTGAATGTGTAGATTGCTCTAGGTAGCATTGACATCTTCACAATGTTTGTTCTTCCGATCCATGAGCATGGAAAGTTTTTCCATTTCTTTGTGTCTTCTTCAATTTCTTTCATGAGTATTTTGTGGTTTTCTGAGTACAGATCTTTTGCCTCTTTGGTTAGATTTATTCCTAGGGTATCTTATGGTTTTGGGTGCAATTGTAAATGGGATCAACTCCTTGATTTGTCTCTCTTCTGTCTTGTTGTTGGTGTATAGGAATGCCACTGATTTCTGTGCATTGATTTTCTATCCTGCCACTTTACTGAATTCCTGTATGAGTTCTAGCAGTTTTGGGGTGGAGTCTTTTGGATTTTCCACATACAGTATCCTATCATCTGCAAAGAGTGAGAGTTTGACTTCCTCTTTGCTGATTTGGATGCCTTTGATTTCTTTTTGTTGTCTGATTGCTGTGGCTAGGACTTCTAATACTATGTTGAATAGCAGTGGTAATAGTGGACATCCCTGCCGCGTTCCTGACCTTAGGAGGAAAGCTCTCAGCTTTTCCCCATTGAGAATGATATTCGTTGTAGGTTTTTCATAGATGGCTTTTATGATATTGAGGTTTGTACCGTCTATCCCTATACTCTGAAGAGTTTTGATCAAGAAAGGATGCTATACTTTGTCAAATGCTTTTTCTGCATCTATTGAGAGGATCATATGATTCTTGTTCTTTCTTTTCTTAATGTATTGTATCACGTTGATGGATTTGTGGATGTTGAGCCAACCTTGCAGCCCAGGGATAAATCCCACTTGGTCATGGTGAATAATCCTTTTAATGTACTGTTGGATCCTATTGGCTAGTATTTTGGTGAGAATTTTTGCATCCATGTTCATCAGGGATATTGGTCTGTAATTCTCCTTTTTGATGGGGTCTTTGTCTGGTTTTGGGATCAAGGTAATGGTGGCCTCATAAAACGAGTTTGGAAGTTTTCCTTCCATTTCTATTTTTTGGAACAGTTTCAGGATAATAGGTATTAATTCTTCTTTAAATGTTTGGTAGAATTTCCCTGGGAAGCCATCTGGCCCTGGGCTTTTGTTTTTTGGGAGATTTTTGATGACTGCTTCAATTTCCTTAGGGGTTATAGGTCTGTTCAGGTTTTCTATTTCTTCCTGGTTCAATTTTGGTAGTTGATACATCTCTAGGAATGCATCTATTTCTTCCAGGTTATCTAATTTGCTGGCATAGAGTTGCTCATAATATATTCTTATAATTGTTTGTATTTCTTTGGTGTTGGTTGTGATCTCTCCTCTTTCATTCATGATTTTGTTGATTTGGGTCATTTTTCTTTTTGATAAGTCTGGCCAGGGGTTTATCAATCTTGTTAATTCTTTCAAAGAACCAGCTCCTAGTTTCGTTGATCTGTTCTACTGTTCTTTTGGTTTCTATTTCATTGATTTCTGCTCTGATCTTTATTATTTCTCTTCTCCTGCTGGGTTTAGGCTTTATTTGCTGTTCTTTCTCCAGCTCCTTTAGGTGTAGGGTTAGGTTGTGTATTTGAGACCTTTCTTGTTTCTTGAGAAAGGCTTGTATTGCTATATACTTTCCTCTCAGGACTGCCTTTGCTGTATCCCAAAGATTTTGAACAGTTGTGTTTTCGTTTTCATTGGTTTCCATGAATTTCTTTAATTCTTCTTTTATTTCCTGGTTGACCCATTCATTCCTTAGTAGGATGCTCTTTAGCCTCTATGCATTTGAGTTCTTTCCGACTTTCCTCTTGTGATTGAGTTCTAGTTTCAAAGCATTGTGGTCTGAAAATATGCAGGGAATAATCCCAATCTTTTGGTACCGGTTGAGACCTGATTTGTGACCTAGGATGTGATCAATTCTGGAGAATGTTCCATGGGCACTAGAGAAGAATGTGTATTCCGTTGCTTTGGGATGGAATGTTCTGAATATGTCTGTGAAGTCCATTTGGTCCAGGGTTTCATTTAAAGTCTTTATTTCCTTGTTGATCTTTTGCTTAGATGATCTGTCCATTTCAGTCAGGGGTGTGTTAAAGTCCCCCACTATTATTGTATTGTTGTCAATGTGTTTCTTTGCTTTTGTTATTAATTGGCTTATATAATTGGCTGCTCCCATGTTCGGGGCATAGATATTTACAATTGTTAGATCTTCTTGTTGGATAGACCCTTTAAGTAAGATATAGTGTCCTTCTTCATCTCTTATTACAGTCTTTGTTTTAAAATCTAATCTGTCTGATTTAAGCTGCCACCCCAGCTTTCTTTTGGTGTCCATTAGCATGGTAAATGGTTTTCCACCCCCTCACTTTGAATCTAGGGGTATCTTTGGGTCTAAAATGAGTCTCTTGCAGACAGCATATTGATGGGTCTTGTTTTTTAACCCAATCTGATAGGCTGTGTCTTTTGATTGGGGCATTGAGCCCATTTACATTCAGGGTAACTATTGAAAGATATGAATTTAGTGCCATTGTATTGCCTGTAAGGTGACTTCCTGTATATTGTCTGTGTCCTTTCTGATCTATGCTGCTTTTAGGGTCTCTCTTTGCTTAGAGGACCCCTTTCAATATTTCTTGGAGGGCTGGTTTCGTGTTTGCAAATTCCTTTAGTTTTTGTTTTTCCTGGAAGCTTTTTATCTCTCCTTCAATTTTCAATGACAGCCTAGCTGGATATAGTATTCTTGGCTGCATATTTTTCTCGTTTAGTGCTCTGAAGATATCATGCCAGTCCTTTCTGGCCTGCCAGGTGTCTGTGGATAGGTCTGTTGCCAATCTAATGTTTCTACCATTGTAGGTTACATATCTCTTCTCCCGAGCTGCTTTCAGGATTTTCTCTTTGTCTCTGAGACTCGTAAGTTTTACTATTAGATGTCGGGGTGTTGACCTATTTTTATTGATTTTGAGAGGGGTTCTCTGTGCCTCCTGGATTTTGATGCCTGTTTCCTTCCTCACATTAGGGAAGTTCTCTGCTATAATTTGCTCCAACATACCTTCTGCCCCTCTCTTTCTTCTTCTTCTGGGATCCCAATTATTCTAATGTTGTTTTGTCTTATCGTATCGCTTATCTCTCGATTTCTGCCCTCGTGATCCTGTAGTTGTTTATCTCTCTTTTTCTCAGCCTCTTTATTTTCCATCATTTGGTCTTCTATATCATTGATTCTCTCTTCTGCCTCATTTATCCTAGCAGTTAGTGCCCCCATTTTTGATTGCACTTCATCAATAGCCTTTTGATTTCGACTTGGTTAGATTTTAGTTCTTTTATTTCTCCAGAAAGGGTTTCTCGAATAATTTCCACACTTTTTTCAAGCCCAGCTAGTATTTTAAAGTCATGATTCTGAACTCTAGGTCCGACATCGTAGTGATGTCGGTATTGAGTAGGTCCCTCGCAGACGGTACTACCTCTTGTTCTTTTTGCTGAGGTGATTTTTTTCATCTTGTCATTTTGTCCAGAGGAGAATAGATGAATGAGAGAACAGAATGCTAACAGGTTAACAACATCCCCAGCAAATGTACTCTAAACAAATCAGAAAAGACCTGAAACCAGGGGAAAAGAAAGAGAAAGAAAAAAGAAAGAAAAAAAAAAAGAAAAAGATAAAAACAAACAAAAACAGAACAAAACAAAAAAAAACAGAAAATGATCAAATGTGATCAGGCTAGTGCATAGATCAGTGCCACACACTAGATTTTGGGTGTATTTTGGTCTGTTAGAAGAAAGTGCCTCCTAAAATTTTAAAGGAAGAAAGACTTATATATGTACAAAATAAGGGTTGATACAATGAAGGAATGGAAGATGACTGTAAAGATGAAAATTATAAAAGATTTTATAAAAGTAATTGATAAGAAATTGTTTGAAAACAGAAAGAAGATTTAAAAAAAAAAAACGGGAGAGAATGTGATCAGGCAGGAGACTAGAACAAAGCCGTACACTAGTGATTTAGGTTATCTTTTGATCTGTTAGAAGAAACTATCTCAAAATTTTAAAGAGAGAACAACTTATATATATATATATGCCAAAAATAAGGGTAACTACTATGAAGGGATAAAGTATGACTCTAAAAATGAAAAATAAAAAATATTTTTTTTAAAAAAAGGGATTGAGGGCGCCTGGGTGGCTCAGTTGGTTAAGCGACTGCCTTCGGCTCAGGTCATGATCCTGGAGTCCCGGGATCGAGTCCCACATCGGACTCCCTGCTCGGCAGGGAGTCTGCTTCTCCCTCTGACCCTCTTCCCTCTCATGTTCTCTATCTCTCATTCTCTCTCTCTCTCAAATAAATAAATAAAATCTTAAAAAAAAATAAAAAAAGGGATTGATAAGATGGTTGAAAAAGGGAAAAAGAAAAATTAAAAAAAACAGTTAAAAATATTAACTTTGAAAAACTAATGAATCATGGTAAAATAGCCATGAATTCTATGTGCAGTATTCCCCTAGCGCTGGAATTCTCCCGTTCTCCTTGATCGGTAAACTTGGTCTTGGCTTACTGGCTATTCGTGCTGATCTTCTGGGGGAGGGGCCTGTTGCCATGGTTCCCAAATGTCTTTGCCGGAGGCGGAATTGCCCCGCCCTTGTCGGTCAGGGCTAAGCAAGCTGCTTGGGTTTGCTCTCAGGAGCTTTTGTTCCCTTCAAGCTCTCGGTACAGCTTTGGAGGACTAGAGTGAAAATGGTGGCCTCCCAATCTCCGCCTGGAGGAGCAGAGAACTCGGGGTCCCGCTCCTCAGTGCGCCCCCAGAGAAAAGCAGTCAGTCACTCCCGTGTCCCCGGTCTCTGGCCGCACTCCGCGCTCACCCGGCCTGTGACCGAGCGTTTGTATCTCTGGCACCCGACCCCGTGTGGAGTCTCCAAACCCAGCAGATCCCTGCGGTGCGCTCCCGCGCCGCTCCTCCCGGGGGAGGAAGGGGAGCCTCCCCAGATCTGCTGCTTGTTGGGTCCCTGCTGGAGGAGCAGTGGCCCGACTGGGCCGCGGATTACAGTTTATGGCCACCCCGAGCTGAGAGCCCGCGCCTTGGCTCCGTCTCTGCAGCCGGCTTCCCCACTCTGATACCTGGGAGCTCTGCCGCACTCAGGCACCCCCGGTCTTTCTGTGACCCCCGAGGGTCCTGAGACCACACTGTCCCGCGAGGGTTCCACCCTCACCTTGGCCACTGGAGCGACGTCCCTCAGCGGAGCCGACTTCTAAAAGTTCCA
This sequence comes from Eumetopias jubatus, assembly GCF_037043125.1. NCBI lineage: Eukaryota > Metazoa > Chordata > Mammalia > Carnivora > Otariidae > Eumetopias > Eumetopias jubatus. The sequence goes on from NW_028274809.1 coordinate 57,055,781, forward strand.
ATTTTGTGCTCCGCGGCTCTAGCACTTGCCAGAAGCGGCCGCCGGAGGCCCCCTCCCCCGCCGTCTATCCTCCCGAGTATCGCCTCAGATTCACTTCTCTGCACGTCCTACCTTCCAGTAAGTGGTCGCTTTTCTGTTGAGAGAGTTGTTGCTATTCTTCTGTTCGATCTCCTGTTGAGTTCGTAGGTGTTCAAAATGGTTTGATCCCTATTCAGCTCAATTCGTGAGACCAGACGAAATCCAGGTCTCCCACTCCTCCTCCATCTTGCTCCAAGAATCAAATAGTTAATGGTTTCAAAGAGTGGTAAAATGTTCTATTTCTGATTATTAGGACTAGTGTAAATGAGGGAAAACAACCTACTAAGTGCTATTAGTTAGAGTGATCTTAACTTCCCTACTTAGAAATGCTCAACAGATATTTTCCAAGCTCTTCTCCTTGTGTCCTGAGCGTCGTCTACAAACACAGTCTGGCTTCTTCGTCTCCACCCCTCCTCCACCGTTATGCTGTAGCCTCCAGGGCTCTCCCAGTTCTGTGACCATGCTAAACCCAGTCCTGCATTAAGTCTCAGCTTAAAAGTTCTCAGAGAGGGATGCTCTTAAATTCCCTAATACACTCTGTCATGTCACTTTCTCTCTACTAATGGTCCTTATCACAGTTTTTAGTATTTTATTTATTTACCAGTTTGCTGTCTATCTTCACAACATACAGGCTGTGTGTGCAAGGCTCTTTTATGTCTTATTTACCTGTATCTGTGGGTCTAGCACAGTGCTTGACACATACTTTTTATGTAAGTGAGTAATTTAGTTGCTAAATGCAGTGAAAACTCTTAGTCCTTAACTTATTTCACTGCTTGGCAGTATTGACATTGTTGAGCGCTCCTTTTGGTTTGAAACACTTTTGTTTTCCTTTGGCTTTGGCGCTCTCACACTCCGGTACTTTACTCTCAGTGTCCTTTACAGGCTTCTCTTCCCCTGCCCATCCACTCAGTACAGGTATTCCATAGCTTCTACCCAGTGCCAGCATTTCTTCACTCTGCATATTCTTTCTCTGGAGGATCTCATCAACACCATGGATTTAATTAACACCCATCTCTCTGATTCTCTAATCTCCAGCCTTGATCTGTGTGCTTCACTTTGGATAGATACAATTGCCTGCTTTCTAAATGTCTTTCACAATCAGTATATTAAAAAATGAACACTATTTTCTCCTTCAAACCTACAAAACTTAAAAAATATCATGTATTTGAACTACAGTGCCCCCCTCAGCCCCTTTCCCCTTTTTCCTACATCTTCACTGTCAATTTCTGTCTTCAAAACATCTTCCAGTTAGTTTTTCATTTCTCCATCCCATTGACATTAATAATGATAATAAACATTTGCATTTACTCTGTGCCAGGCAACATGCTGTCATATGTGCCTTATTTGTTCTTTGGCGTAACCCTGTGAGGATTTTTATTTCTGGATTATAGATGAGAAAACTGAGCTGTAGAGAGAGTAAGCAGTTTGGTCTGGAAAATCTGGGATTTGAATGCAGACAAATAACTTTAGAAGTTTGCTCTTAATTACTGTCCTACTGCCTTCTCATTCAGGCGTCCAGTATCTCCACACTGTCTCTTCACTGGTTTCTGTCTCCAGTCTTGCCCACTTGCTATCTATTTTGTGCATATGTCCTGAATGAGTTTTCAAAATTGGAAAAGGAATCCTGCTGCACCATTGCTTAAACCCTTCAATGATTCCTCATTGTTCTTGGGATGAGGTCCAAACTGACTGATAGGGCCTACAGAGCCTGTAGAATTTTGCTTCTACTTACCTCTGGCATTTCTGACCATAACTATTGCCACCATGCCCACCCCACTTTTAATGTAGCCATCTTAATGTTTTCTGTGGTTTGTATATGCCAAGTTTCTTCTGATCCCCCAGCTTCCTCTTCCTCTGCCTGGAATATCCTCCTACTCGCAAAGACACAGGGACACGCAATAAATAGTTGCCGAATTGCATTGAAATAGTAGTAGTTAGAACCAAAATTTGGAAATGTTGCTAGTTGTTGTTAACCTATGCCTTTTATTTCTGAAATTCCTCTTTTTCATGCATGACCATATACAATACTGTTATGGAGAACATGATTGAGTCAGGAGAGTTACAGCTGTGTGTGTGTGTGAGAGAGAGAGGGTGAAAGGGAGAGATACTCTAATTATGTAATGATTTTCATTACGTATTGTATGCTGAATGTCAGAAAAGCTGAATGACTTACACAGGTCATAGGGTTAGCTAGCATCTGAACCAAGCCAAAACTCAGATCTCAACTCTTAGTGTAGGATGCTTTATATTGAACCCCAATTTTACACTGCCAATTGGTATTGGTGTTGGAGTTTGATTACTTTAAAAATGTGACATGTTTTCTTATTTTTTTTCTAATATTACTTGGCAAGATTACAATATTACTTTTTGGATTGTGTGCGAATTAGTCAAAGGGCCGAAGAACAGGGATAGTTGACGCAATTATGAATAGCTATTTTGAAACAATCATGGAGAACGGAGCTGCTTTAGAAAATCAGAAGAAAATAATGTAAGTTATTATACAGTATAACCAATTCATTGTAAAAAAAATTGTAGAAGAGTTTTAGATATAGTTTATGGACTCCCAAAGATCTATTATAAATAATTCAAGTACTTATGTAAAGATGAATCAAAATAAAGATCGTGAATTGATGATCTGCTAAATCTTAGTTTGTAATTTGACTTGTTTCAAAGTTATTGAAGTTCTAAATATATTAACTCCACCTAGCAAATAAATGTATTCAGGCTCTGAATTTAGACAAAAAAAAATTATAAATAAAGCAAAGTACATTTATTAGAATATAAACAAAAATTACAGAATAGAAACCTCATTAAATTGTATCAGTCCATAAACTATTAATTTGTCTCAACCTAATTTCTTTCCTTTTCAGAAACAAATGTATATTTTCTACTTCAATACTATTTAAAAATGTCTTTTTAAAAATTGTTGTATTTATTCGATAGTGGATGTTCCCCCGAGTGCCCTTTTGCTTGCCTTTCTGTGAAATTTAGACTCCATTTACTTTTCCATTCTTTCTCCTCCAGAGGTCCTATTATGTGGCTTAACTTGTACCTACTTGTGGACTTTAGAAGAAAACACTATCCACTTATATAGCTCTATATGATTTGATGTTTTTTACAACCTAGATTTTCTGCTTTATGCATTTTTCTCTAGTTTTTTTTTCCCTCATATTTATACCTTCCTTTTTCTTTGGCAGCAAAAATGGTAGAGGTTGGAAGCACTCAGAGAAGATTAAAAAGTGTTCTCAAAAATCTCCTTCATAAATTAGTTTTTTAAAGTTCTTATTCCAGGATTATATGAGAACAGGCCAAATTTTCAGCTGCCAAAGACTTTTACCAGATCCCTGGCATTTGACTTAGGAAAACTGGGGAAAATCGTTTATTTTTGTGAAAATAAATATTTTTATCTTAGTCTGATTTTGAAGGGTGAAGAAAGTAGGGAATTAAATGAACATTTTTGGAATATCCACTCCTGGTCAGACAGTGTGCTTTAGATACTTTCACATGCATTCTCTTCCAACCATGTGAGGAGGTGGAATCCTATCAGGCAGGAATTAAGTTAATTCCCCAAGACCACTTAGTTTATGGATGTTGTAAATGGAATCAGAACCTAGGATTTTTAAGTCCCTGTCTATTCGCTGTGAGCCTTCTCCTCTTTTGGTAGCTGGAAGGATAGACTAATGCTCTTTTGGATGTCTCATATTTTTGTGATAATTCCAGGTGTTGCTTCAGGGCAGTCTTCTCAGCTGAACGCTTGTCAGACTCTCTACTCACCCAAATTAATAGTTTATGGACTGATACAATTTAATGAGGTTTCTATTCTGTATTTTTAAATTTTTATTCTTATGTTTATATTCTAATAAATGTACTTTGCTTTATTTAAAATTTCATAAATTCTTTCATAATTTATCTCCTACACTTGACTATGAACTCCTTGAAGGCAGGGCCATATCTGTTTTTACTTATCAATATATTCCTAGTGTCTGGCATGTAGAAGACACAGTAAATTCGCTGTTGAATAGATAGTTATGTGCACACACACACACCCGGAATGGAAAATACTGTTGTAGTCTTAGTGCAGATTTTGTAGTGTGAGCAATTGTGTAAATCTCAAATTTGAATTGTTGAGTAGGGAGAGGGCCAGATAATTTGATCCTCACAATTTAGGCAAACTCCAATTGACTCCTTTGTCTTTTTTTTTTTTTTTTAATCCATCATCCATATTGCTGTAGGAGCTTTCTAAAACACAAGCTGGAGGGGAGGGGGGAGGGGGGATGGGGTAACAGGGTGATGGGCATTAGGAGCGCTCTTGATGGAATGCATGAGCACTGGGTGTTATATGCAACTGATGAATCACTAAACTCCACCTCTGAAACTAATAATACACTCCATGTTATTTGATTTAAATAAAAAGAGAAAACACAAGTTTAAAAAAATATTCTAAGGCTCATTTGTATATGGCTGACTCCTTAGGTGGCTTATAAGGATCCCCTTTTCTAGCTTTCTCTTCTGCTACTCTCCCTTATGTTCTGACCACAGAGAAGTATTTGGTGCTTCTGAGAGACGCCCTGCACCGAGCTTATGTGGTGCTATTCTTGTTAAAATCTCATTTCTTTAAGACCCAGCTTTATATCTTCTGAGTGACATCTTCCTTAGCTTTCCCACGCAGTTACTTGCTTTTTTGTTCTCATTGTACTTTATACATTATACGTAACTTGTAGTCTTCGGACCTCTTGTAACTCTGCCTCCCTCATTTGGTTGTGAACACTGAAGACAGGCTGTGTTTCTCAATTTTTATTTTCTCACTCTTGCTCTCTTCAAACAACACAGAGCTAAAACCTGGTACGGTATGGTGCCCGCTACATGTGTGTTTAGAGAGTGGATTCGTATAAATAATAGACCTGACTTGGTCCCCTAGTGGTTCCTGTGCTACCTCTCTCTGAAATGCACACCTGTAAGTGAAGTAATTACGGCTTGAAACTGAGGAGGACTAGCTCAAGATTTGAGCACATGGAAACCGACAGCGCACGGAGGGTGGGGAGGACTCGCTTATTTTTGTATTCCTAGTGCCCAATGTAGATGCTCAATAACTAGATGAACTGAACTGCACATGACCTAAGGGCCGATGTACTAGGTGGGATTACAGTGCGGAAGCTCTTCTCTCCCTCACGTGAATCCATTATTTGGGCAAGCTTTCTAAATTGTATACAAAATAATTTGGTTTCATAAACTCCCGTTCTTGATGATCTCTACATTCCCCACCCTCTGATCTCATATTTTACTCACCCATAGAATGTGATGTTTTAAAATATTTTTGTTTTCCTGTATATTTTTATCATTTTATATCTGACCCATTTAATGTTATATCTGATGTTAACGTAGGAATTTTCTGGATTAAGCAGGTGCTTTTTTGACATTGTATCTGGTGGAGCCTAGATACACACACACATGAAACACAAGTAAGGAATGTTTTTTCTTTTAGTATATAGGCCATTGGAATTCAGACCTTAAAGTTGAGTACTTGCCTCAAAAAATACTAAAAGGTATTGTATATTGTACATGGCAGGTGTAATTAAAACCTGCACTAATACATATTTTATGAATTATAGTCAGCTAAGTTATTTTTTTTTCTAAAAATGAAATGAGTGTTTTGTGCCTTATTGTCTATAGCAAGAATGCTAAATGCTTTGCCTACCTGTCAAGAGCTGACACATTTTATTAAATTACAGTGGTTTGCTTTTTAAAAAATATTTTTTCCTAGGAACCAACAGGAATCAAGTTTTGGAATGAACTTGTATTTTTGATTATGAGTGTTCACACAACCAAATAATACATGAATTTTTCAAATAGGATGCTGTGAATTTTATAAGCTGAGTACAGACAAATAAAATTGGTATGCTTGAAACATGTTTTGGGTGGATGTTGTGGATTCTTTTCAGCACATTTTTTTTCTTTTGGTTTTTGAAGACCTGGATTCTTTTTGTGTGTTTGTATGATCTTTCTTCTTTTCAACAGGCAATCTCCTGTAGTCGGGCTTGAGGAAATTAAATAGTATTTTATTTATTTAAAGACAGCCACAATCATCACTGAAGAGTGGCATTTTCTCTTTCCTGCTGTCCTCCACCTCTGCCCACCCTTCCAATCACACCCCCAACCACCAAAGGAGAGAGCAACAGGTTTTAGTAGATTCAGATACAAGCAATTTATCCGCCCAGCAAATAATTGTAAGCAATAGTTTGAAGCAATTGTGAATGTCCAGCATTCCTTTTAGGGCAGGGTGTCACAAAACTACTAAATTGTGTGTTGGGACGGGAGTGCCATGTATTTGGAGTTGGAAGAGGAGAAGTGGGGAGGAGAAGTCTTAATAAAGAAGTAGAATTCAGGGCTGCTGTGTTCCAGATGAGTAACAAGAGGTATGGCAGTCAACACTTACGTTTTTAACAGTGCCTCCAATACACATGTAAACAATTTGTGCATTATAGGTTTTATTGTCTCTAAAGAGTGATTTATGTCCTTATTTCTGCATTATTGTCCACAAGGTACTGCCCTCTGTCAGAGGGCCTGTGCTATCTAATTTTTTAGACCTTTGTCTTCATTAGTACAGCAATTTTAGCTTGTGATCATTGTACAGGACCTCACTGATAAGCTAAGACCGTATGAGATTCATAGTGCTGACATCTAACCTTGCCACTGGCTTCTTGACCCCTCTGCTTCCGAAACATGGGTTCATTCAAAAAAAAAAAACAAACCCAAGGTAGACCTCCATCTATTTTTCACACACATTGTGGGCAGTTTAAAGGTTGGTCAGAATCAGATACTGTGCTTTCAAATTTGATAATGTATGAGTACAGAAGGATGACCTTTGATACATAGTCATACATCAACATGACATGAGCAGTAAATGCTGCAATTACCTTTACTACATTGAAATGGGGTTTTAGTTTTCATCCTCAGAGCAATTATTGCAAAAGCAAAAAAAAGCATTTGAGTTCTTATTATGAATTTTGTAAACTTAAGTATCTTTAGAAATAGTCCTAATTTATGTCCTTATTTTCAGCATGAGTTTGGTTTATATATGATGCAGTAGTTCACCACCAGAAGATGTTAATTGCTGACCTGATCATTTTTAGGCAGATTGTGGTAAAGCTATTTTGTGTTTTATGAGTAGGTTATTTTTCAAAAGGATTAAATGCTGTTTCTTTACAAAAGAGTTTTGCCACGTGTGTTTTCAAATCTACTGAAGTCTGCTCCCAGTGGTCATCTAAAGGAATATTTAGTGATGACAGGGACGTTTATGTTGTGGCAATACACAGCTGTGTGTGGCTTCGGCCATTCTTCATGGGATTGTTGTCCCAGTGTGCTAATTTATACATCCATTTCTCCTTTCGTGAGTGCCTTCTACGTGTCAGGCACAGGAGATGCGGTCCCTATTCTCAGGGAGCTCCCAGTCTAGCAGCTGTGTTTAGGCTAATAGTTCAGTTCTGTCTTGAGAAGTCCCAAGACGGGAAAGCAGTACGTTGACCCAGTAAGTGCTACGTGAAATGTATGCTGAACTTACACAGGCAGGAGACCAGCTTTACGTTTGGATTCTGCCACTTTCCAGGAGTATGACCGTGGGGAAGTCACATAACCTCTCTGAACCTTAGTTTCCTTGGCTATAGAAAAATAATATCTAGTGCACAGAGCTGCTGTGAAAAGTAGAGAACAGGGAAGTCTAGGCCAAGTGTGGCCCAGAACAGAAACTTCCTTTTCTACTTCCCATCCTTCTTTCATCACCCCCTACACTTCTCCATCAGCCAGTTTACTATTTCTCTATATACATTTGTTTTTTTTTTTTTTCTGGCGTAGAGCTGGATAACAGGGTCCACAGGCCTCCAGAAATTGCCCACACCATTTTGTATGGGTGCACGCACAATTTTCCAGGGAGAGAATACCTAGCCCTTATCTCATTTTCCAAGTTGGACCACGAGTCAATAGAGCAGGTGTGCGGTAGCTCTCTTCTAGAACAGCGAACTAATCAAAGAGATTACTTAACATTACCGTGATATTTGGATTAATGATGTAAAAAAATCAACTGAATCTCAAATACCTTTTCCCTGGGCATTAAAGAATCATTCAAATAATCCCCATGGCCAGAAGCTATATGCCAGGTACAAAACAGCAATGCTGTACCAGGGGCAAAATGAGTGTAAAAATGGAACTCCAGGGCGTAGGCCTTGCATGATTTTAGATTGCTGATAGCTTTATCAGTGATCATGTTTAGACAATGAGAACTGCTTAAAACTTGACAGTGAAGCTGAATTTTGAAAATAAGGTGGGGATGTTGTAAGGGATCACAAGGCATCTTACTGGATTTTGATATAAATATTATAGTTCTACCCCTCCAACTGTTCTTTAATTGCCCCCGCCCCCCTGAACCTCCTGCTTGTGCAGTGGTGTCATAAAGTTAGGGTTTTCCCCCCAACACCTGCTTATTTTTTCTCTCTTGTGTTTTTAAATGTTTTTTAAAAGACTTATTTATTGGGGCACCTGGGTGGCTCAGATGGTTAAGCCTCTGCCTTTGGCTCGGGTCATGATCCCAGGGTCCTGGGACCGAGCCCCACGTTAGGCTCCCTCTCCTTCTACTGCTCCCCCTGCTTGTGCTCTCTCACTCTCTCTGTCAAATAAATAAATAAAATCTTAAAAAAATATATTTATTTTGGAGAGAGAGAAAATGTGTGTGTGGGGGGGTGGGGTGGGGAGAGGCAGAAGGAGAAAGTCTTAAGCAGACTCTGTGCTCAGCACAGAGCCCCAGGCCGACTCTATCTCACGACCCTGAGATCACGACTTGAGCCGAAACCAAGAGTCAGCCGCTTAACCGACTGAACCCCCCAGGTGCCCCTCTTGGTTTTCAATATGAGAAATCTAAAGCACAGTGGTAAATTTAAAAAGTTGTTCACTACATTCTATCGTTGTAATGCATTAACTGTTGTTCTTAGGTTTCCTTTTAGTCTTTAGTCCTTTTAGCTTATATGCTTTATAAATTGGTATGTGCACAGTTGTATCCTTACACCAAACTGAGTGAGGTGCTCTATGTGGCTTCCCATTTGCCTCTTGTAATTTCCTTCACGTGGGCTGTTGTCACACTTGTGAGTCAACTACCTTCCATTCGGAAGCACCTGAAGGCATGGACATCTGATAATGAGAAGAGGCTTGAACCCACACTTTTTACAGACCACACAGCAGCTATCAAGCGATGAGTGTTTTCCGCTCGTACGGAGTGTTTTCCAGGCAAGCATGGACTGAGGGCTCGGATGCCTGGCCCTGTTCCTTCCCCTAATATCTCCTGTTCCATTTCTCCTTCAGAATTAGAGTTCGAGTTTGTGCATTTGCTTTGTAGGTCTAAACATACAGCATTGTAAAATGAGGTTCATCACAGAATTATTATTATTTTTTTAATTTTTTTATTGTTATGTTAATCACCATATATTACATCATTAGTTTTTGGTGCAGTGTTCCATGCAGAATTATTTTTGATAGTGAAAAAAATAGGTAATCAGTATGCTCAGGGTGGGGCAGTGTTAAATGCACTTAAATATTTTTGAAGTATTTGTAATAATGTGAGAAAATTTTCATAATTTAATAATGAGAGAATAGTAGATATCAGTTTGCACAGTATTGTAGTCTGATACTGTATCCAAGGATATATAAATGTAAAGAGACTGGAAAGAAAGAAAACCAATTTTAATTATGTTTGGGTTGTAAAAAATGGCTTACTTTTTTTTTCACCTTCTTTTCCTGTATTTTCCAAATTAAATATAAAGAATGTATTACTTTCAGCATTTCTAATTTTTCAAGTAAAATTTTTTTTAAAAAAATCTAGAATAATGATCTACAATAAAGCACTGTGTTACAGAAAGATGTTTAAATTTAAGTTGATAATTCACTTATTCCCAAATTCAGAACATTTTCATATGTGCAAAGTCATGGGAAAGAGTTGATTTTAGTTTAACTTCAAAAGGAAGAGAAAAAAATGAGTTTTTTGAGCAGTGAAAATATAGAGAACTTGGTTACCTTGGAATAAAGGGGAGAAATGAATGCTTTATGAATGATACAGACTTATAAATGAGGAAGGAACCTGAGAAGCTCAAATAATTTTCTTTTTCTTCTAGCAGCTTAAATAAAATATGCTCAGCTTGTAGAGTGGTATGAAACCCCCCCACATTTACATATTTCCTCCACCTACCTTTATGTGCACACATAGAGACCTACACAGCTCATTAATTCCTTTAATTAAGAGGAATGAATCAAAGGTTTTGTCTTCTAATAAGTAGTCACTTTGTTATATGCAACATGGCACCATAATCTTTGATCTTCCCTTAAAATATTTCTTTGGAAATCTTATAACTATCGAGACTGCTTTATGGATATTCAAATAATTTACTAAATCTGGGTTCTGATAAACATTTAGAAATAATCACAACGCAGTAAATAATAATGCATCCTAGTACAGTTTGGTCTACAATTGCCTTGTGATAGCAATTATAGTCAAATCTGATTATAGCATCCCAAAATGAGAATTTGTGATAATTTGTGATAGGGATAAGAATGAATTTCATGATTTAGAAGATTAAATAGGTGAATTTATAGTATATGTAAGATTTTGTATTTGAAATGTCTAATCATGTATAGTAGTGAACCTGGAGGACACTCTGATGTGCTGGTTTCCTACTTGGGAAACCATAATTGACTGGATGCTTAATATATACCCAAGCTGCTATGAGACATCTTATATACACAGTGTCATTTGATCCTTAGAAGGATTCTTTGAAATAGTTTTCATCTCCATCCTAAAGATAAGCAAACTGAAATGCAAAGCAATTGAGTAGTTCACCTAAGTTCACAGAGTTAGCAAGTGGCAAAGGCAGGCTTTGAAGCTAGGTTTATCCATATATGATTCACTGTATCACACCCTCTCCTATCTTAATCCATTTGTTAAAGTTGGCTTTTTACCAGCCACGCTTTCTTTACCTTATATACTTTATTTATTTATTTATTTTTTATTTTATTTTATTATGTTATATTAGTCACCATACATTACATCATTAGTTTTTGATGTAGTGTTCCATGATTCATTGTTTGCATATAACACCCAGTGCTCCATGCAATACATGCCCTCCTTAATACCCATCACCGGGCTAACCCATCCCCTCGCCCCCCTCCCCTCTAAAACCCTCAGTTTGTTTCTCAGAGTCCATAGTCTCTCATGGTTCGTCTCCCCCTCCGATTTCCCCCCCTTCATTTTTCCCTTCCTATTATCTTTTTTTTTTTTTAACATATAATGTATTATTTGTTTCAGAGGTACAGGTGTGTGATTCATCAGTCTTACACAATTCACAGCGCTCACCATAGCACATACCCTCCCCAATGTCCATCACCCAGCCACCCCATCCCTCCCACCCCCCACCACTCCAGCAACCCTTAGTTTGTTTCCTGAGATTAAGAGCCTCTTATGGTTTTTATCCCTCTCTGGTTTCATCTTGTTTCATTTTTCCTCCCTTCCTCTATGATCCTCTGTCTTGTTTCTCAAATTCCTCATATCACAGGTCATATGATACTTGTCTTTCTCTGACTGACTTATTTTGCTTAGCATAATACCCTCTAGTTCCCTCCACGTTGTTGCAAATGGCAAAATTTCATATTTTTTTGATGGCTGCATAATATTCCATTGTGTATATATACCACATCTTCTTTATCCATTCATCTGTTGTTGGACATCTGGGCTCTTTCTATAGTTTGGCTATTATGGACATTGCTGCTATAAACATTGGGGTGCAGGTGTCCCTTCAGATCACTACGTTTGTTTCTTTGGGGTAAATACCCAGTAGTGCAATTGCTGGATCATAGGGTAGCTCTATTTTCAACTTTTTGAGGAACCTCCATACTGTTTTCCAGAGTGGCTGCACCAGCTTGCATTCCCACCAACAGTGTAGGAGGGTTCCCCTTTCTCCACATCCTCGCCAATATCTGTCTTTTCCTGACTTGTTAATTTTAGCCATTCTGACTGGTGTGAGGTGGTATCTCATTGAGGTTTTGATTTGTTATTTCCCTGATGCTGAGTGAGGTTGAACAATTTTTCATGTGACGGCCATTTGGATGTCTTCTTTACAGAAATGTCTGTTCGTGTCTTCTCCCCACTTCTTGATTGGATTATTTGTTCTTTGGGTGTGGAGTTTGATATGTTCTTTATAGATTTTGGATACTAGCCCTTTATCTAATATGTCATTTGCAAATACCTTCTCCCATTCCGTCAGTTGTCTTTTGGTTTTGTTGACTGTTTCCTTTGCTGTTTGGCGATGTGTCTAGGAAGAAGTTGCTGTGGCTGAGGTCGAAGAGGTTGCTGCCTGTGTTCTTCTCTAGGATTTTGATGGATTCCTGTCTCACATTTAGGTCTTTCAACCATTTGGAGTCTATTTTTTTGTGTGGTGTAAGGAAATGGTCCAATTTCATTCTTCTGTATGTGGCTGTCCAATTTTCCCAACGCCAGTTGTTGAAGAGACTGTCTTTTTTCCATTGGACATTCTTTCCTGCTTTGTTGAAGATTAGTTGACCATAGAGTTGAGGGTCCATTTCTGGGCTCTCTATTCTGTTCCACTGATCTATGTGTCTGTTTTTGTGCCGGTACCATACTGTCTTGATGATTACACCTTTGTAATAGAGCTTGAAATCCAGATTTGTGATGCCACCTGCTTTGCTTTTGTTTTTCAATATTCCTCTGGCTATTTGGGGTCTTTTCTGGTTCCATACAAATTTTAGGATTATTTGTTCCATTTCTTTGAATAAAGTTAATGGTATTTTGATAGAGATTGCTTTGAATGTGTAGATTGCTTTGGGTAGCATAGACATTTTCACAATATTTTTCTTCCAATCCATGAGCATGGAACGTTTTTCCATTTCTTTGTGTCTTCCTGAATTTCTTTCACGAGTATTTTATAGTTTTCTGAGAACAGATCCTTTGCCTCTTTGGTTAGATTTATTCCTAGGTATCTTATGGTTTTGGGTGCAGTTGTAAATGGGATCAACTCCTTAATTTCTCTTTCTTCTGTCTTGTTGTTGGTATATTGAAATGCCACTGATTTCTGTGGATTGATTTTATATCCTGCCACTTTACTGAATTCCTGTATGAGTTCTAGCAGTTTTGGGGTGGAGTCTTTTGTGTTCTCCACATAAAGTATCATATCATCTGCAAGGAGTGAGAGTTTGACTTCTTCTTTGCCAATTCATATGCTTTTTATTTCTTTTTGTTGTCTGATTGCTGAGTCTAGGACTTCTAGTACTATGTTGAATAGCAGTGGTGATAAGGGACATCTCTGCCATGTTCCTGACCTTAGGGGAAAAGCTCTCAGTTTTTCCCCATTGAGAATGATATTCACTGTGGGTTTTTCATAGATGGCTTTTATGATATTGAGGTATGTACCCCCCATCCCTACACTCTAAAGAGTTTTAATCAAGAAATGATGCTGTACTTTGTCAAATGCTTTTTCTGCATCTATTGAGAGGATCATATGGTTCTTGTTCTTTCTTTTATTAATGTACCGTATTACATTGATTGATTTGCGGATGTTGAACCAACCTTGCAGCCCAGGACCCCACTGGGTCATGGTGAATAATCCTTTTAATGTACTGTTGGATGCTATTGGCTAGTATTTTGGTGAGAATTTTGCATCCATGTTCATCAGGGATATTGGTCTGTAATTCTCCTTTTTGATGTGGTCTTTGGTTTTGGGATCAAGGTAATGCTGGCCTCATAAAATGAATTTGGAAGTTTTCCTTCCATTTCTATTTTTGGAACAGTTTCAGAAGAATGGGTATTAATTCTTCTTTAAATGTTTGGTAGAATTTCCCTGGGAAGCCATCTGGCCCTGGGCTCTTGTGGGGAGATTTTTGATGACTGCTTCCATTTCCTTAGTGGTTATAGGTCTGTTCAGGTTTTCTGTTTCTTCCTGGTTCAGTTTTGGTAGTTGATAGATCTCTAGGAATGCATGCATTTCTTCCAGATTATCTAATTTGCTGGCATATAGTTGCTCATAATATGTTCTTATAACTGTTTGTATTTCTTTGGTGTTGGTTGTGATCTTTCCTCTTTCATTCATGATTTTATTTATTTGGGTCATTTCTCTTTTCTTTTTGCTAAGTCAGTCCAGGGGCTTAGCAATCTTATTAATTCTTTCAAAGAACCAGCTCCTAGTTCCATTGATCTGTTCTACTGTTCTTTTGGTTTCTATTTCATTGATTTCTGCTCTGATCTTTATTATTTCTCTTCTCCTGCTGAGTTTAGGCTTTATTTGCTGTTCTTTCTCCAGCTCCTTTAGATGTAGGGCTAGGTTGTGTATTTGAGACCTTTCTTGTTTCTTGAGAAAGGCTTGTATTGCTATATACTTTCCTCTTAGGACCGCCTTTGCTGCATCCCAAAGATTTTGAACAGTTGTGTTTTCATTTTCATTTGTTTCCATGAATTTTTAAAATTCTTCTTTAATTTCCTGGTTGACCCATTCATTCTTTAGTAGGATGCTCTTTAGCCTCCATGTATTTGAGTTCTTTCTGACTTTAATCTTGTGATTGAGTTCTAGTTTCAAAGCACTGTGGTCCGAAAATATGCAGGGAATAATCCCAATCTTTTGGTACCGGTTGAGACCTGATTTGTGACCTAGGATGTGATCAATTCTGGAGAATGTTCCATGGGCACTAGAGAAGAATGTGTATTCCGTTGCTTTGGGATGGAATGTTCTGAATATGTCTGTGAAGTCCATTTGGTCCAGTGTGTCATTTAAAGCCTTTATTTCCTTGTTGATCTTTTGCTTAGATGATCTGTCCATTTCCGTGAGGGGGGTGTTAAAATCTTCTACTATTATTGTATTGTTGTTGATGTGTTTCTTTGGTTTTGTTATTAATTGGCTTATATAATTGGCTGCTCCCATGTTAGGGGCATAGATATTTACAATTGTTAGATCTTCTTGTTGGATAGACACTTTAAGTAGGATATAGTGTCCTTCCTCGTCTCTTGTTATAGTCTTCTCTCTAATTTGTCTGATATAAGGATTGACACCCCAGCTTTCTTTTGATGTCCGTTAGCGTGGTAAATGGTTTTTCACCCCCTCACTTTGAATCTGGATGTGTCTTTCTGTGTAAAATGAGTCTCTTGCAGGCAACATATCAATGGGTCTTGGTTTTTTTATCCAATCTGATACCCTGTGTCTTTTGATTGGGGCATTTAGCCCATTTACATTCAGGGTAACTATTGAAAGATATGAATTTAGTGCCATTGTATTGCCTGTAAGGTGACTGTTCCTGTATATTGTCTCTATTCCTTTCTAGTTTATGTTACTTTTAGGCTCTCTCTTTGCTTAGAGGACCCCTTTCAATATTTCTTGGAGGGCTGGTTTCGTGTTTATAAATTCTTTTAGTTTTTGTTTGTCCTGGAAGCTTTTTATCTCTCCTCTGTTTTCAATGACAACCTAGCTGTATATAGTATTCTTGGCTGCATATTTTTCTCATTTAGTGCTCTGAATATACCATGCCAGTCCTTTCTGGCCTGCCAGGTCTCTGTGGATAGGTCTGTTGCCAGTCTAATGTTTCTACCATTGTAGGTTACAGACCTCTTGTCCCGAGCTGCTTTCAGGATTTTCTCTTTGTCTCTGAGACGTGTTAGTTTTACTATTAGATGTCAGGGTGTTGACCTATTTTTATTGATTTTGAGGGGGGTTCTCTGTGCCTCCTGGATTTTGATGCCTGTTTCCTTCCCCAAATTAGGGAAGTTCTCTGCTATAATTTGCTCCAATATAACTTCTGCCCCCCCACCCCCTTTCTTCTTCTAGGATCCCAATTACTCTGGTTTTTCATCTTACATTATCACTTATCTCTCAAATTCTGCCCTTGTGATCCAGTAGTTGTTTATCTCTTTTTCTCAGCTTCTTTATTCTTCATCATTTGGTCTTCTATATCACTAATTTTCTCTTCTGCCTCATTTACCCTAGCCGTTAGAGTCTCCATTTTTGATTGCACCTCATTAATAACCTTTTTGATTTTGACTTGGTTAGATTTTAGTTCTTTTATTTCTCCAGAAAAGGATTCTCTAGTATCTTCCATGCTTTTTTCAAGCCCTGCTAGTATCTTTATAATCATCATTCTGAACTCTAGTTCTGACATCTTACTAATGTCCATATTGATTAGGTTCCTGGCAGTTGGTACTGCCTCTTGTTCTTTTTTTTGAGGTGAGTTTTTCCATCTTGTCATTTTGTCCAGAGGAGAATAGATGAATGAGAGAACAAAATGCTAAAAGGGTAACAACGACCCCAGAAAAATATAAACTTCCAGAAAATGGTCGCTTCTCTGTTCATAGAGTTGTTGCTGTTCTTTTCTTCGATCTCTTGTTGAGTTTGTAGGTGTTCAGAATGGTTTGATACCTATCTAGCTGAATTCCTGGGACCAGACGAAATTTAAGTCTCCTACTCTTCTGCCATCTTGCTCCTCCTCCTGAGTTGTATACATTAAAGAGATTAAAATATCCTGTAAATTTTGCCATAGTTTTGTTTACTATTCCGAAGAAGATCTTCAAGAATCCCTTTGAGTAAGATGACCACTCCTTAGGGTGCCCTAATTTTGCAAAACACTATTGGAGATGTTACTATTATTTTAGAAGCTGGAAAATAATATTATAATGATTGCTGGCTTCTCCTCCCCTTTATAAGGAACAGTGTACATTCCTTCTGCTTTTATCATTGGCTATGTCTCTTCTGTGAGGTCATGTAGAGTTGATTTGTGACAACAGAAAAGTTGATCATAAGTTGTTCTTTATGTAAAATTACATTTCTATTCTTGGTACTAAGTGAACTTCTAAAACCAACATCTGAATTCTTTGATTCTGTGTCGTTTAAAATGTCTCTCCAGTGAGAATTTTTACTGAAAGCCCTCTAATATTTTTTGGCTATCAAAAGGTTTTTCTGAGCAGACGTCAAATGCTGGTTTGGTTTATACAAAGCATTCAGACTTCTTCCTGGACTTCACAGTCACTGAGAGATTAATTGTTCTCTTAGGTGCCTTCAACCTGCCGCATGGAATGGTGCTTGGCAAACAGTATGTTCTCCATGCATGTGTGTTAAATAGTTTCTTAGCAGGACACTGTGTCCCAATACAGATGCTTATCCCTGAGATTTGGGACTCTTGACTGGACTGAAGAAGCCTTAACTTTGGATTTCCTTGTACCTCCACATCTTCTACTGAAGCTAGGGAGGGAAGGGTATGGACTGCTGCTGTCCACAACTCCCAACCCCTTGGGGTTTACCTGGAGATTCAGGCATTGATGACTGGCTGCCTTTTTCCACCTAACCTTTGACTAGAGGCGCTGGCCATAGAGAGGGCCCCACACTAGTCAGCTGCCTTGTCTGTACCCTGTCCCCTTCCTCTCACATCCTTCCTCTGCAGTCACCCTGTGCTCACCCACCACCAGTACCCCCATGCTTCCAATGCCCTGCTATTGAATTTGGGCTGGGTATCAACCTTTACTTTGTCCTTGATGGCTTTTCCACGTAGTTTTCATGAGTCCTGTTTATTATATGTAACTCATGTGTTGTGCTGGGGCCATTCACAAAGAGCATGCTTTCTACAAACTACTGCTAACACATTTTGCTGTCAAACATTATTGCCAGTTGTTTGGTAAGGCAGGTAGGGAAATCATTCAGGGCCGTGAGCCTTAGGCCCTCCAAGGACAGGGAGGGGACGTGGGCTGCCCAATTGCTTGCAAGCACATGAACAGCCTCCACCTCTCCTGACACCTCCCGAGAGCAGCCTGGGGCCACCTTCATCGGTCTTCACAGGTCACGGCATCTTTCCCAGTGGCCCAGGGAGCTCTAGTTCTCACGCTGTGTTCCACAGGACCCTGAGATTCCACGAGGGTCCTTCTCTCATTCCTGAAACATTTGACTCCATTCTAATATGAATGTGTAGAAACTTTAAAGGATGCACACATCAATCTGTTTTATAACACATTTTAACAACAGAGGCCCCAACGAATTTGTGTTCTTTCTGATGGATTGATTTTATAATACATAAATGCTATGAATTAGAATTTGTAAATAAATTCATCTGTAACCTAGATGTTGGCTGTCTCTGTAGTCAGCCTCTATTCTCACTCCATGCTCCATGCTGTCCAGACGCAGACCCCTCTCTCAGCTCCCAGCCCCTCTCAGCTCTCCTCTGGGCTACTGTAGCAGGTGCTCATCTGCTTTCCTCACAATCCATTTCCAGGAGCAACCAGAGCAAGCCTGCTCGCTGGGTCGGACCACTCCTACTCAAAACCCTTCCCATAGTTTCCACATCTTTTCTTTGTTCTCACTATTTTTTTTAATTTCTTTTTTTTTTTTTTTAATTTATTTGACAGAGAGTGAGAGAGCACAAGCAGGGGAAGCAGCAGGCAGAGGGAGGAGAAGCAGGCTCCCCGCTGAACAGAGAGCCCAATGCGGGGCTCGATCCCAAGACCCTGGGATCATGACCTGAGCTGAAGGCAGACACTTAACCAACTGAGCCACCCAGGTGCCCCACTATTGTTTCATTTGACCCCCCACCCCAGGTTTATTGAGATGTAACTGACATATAGCACTGTGTAAGTTTAGAGTATACAATGTGTTGATTTGATACATTTATAAACTGCAACATGATTACCACTATAGTATTAGCTACCACCTCCATCCCGCCACATAGTTACCATTTCTTTCTTTCTTTTTTTTTTGTGGTGAGAATGTTAAGATCTACTCTGTTAGCAACTTTCAAGTATACGATACAGTATGATTGGCTATAATCACCATGCTGTATATTGGATCCCAAACTTGTTAATCTTATAACTGGAAGTTTGTACCCTTTGACCAGTATCTCCCCCTTTCCCCCACTTCCCAACTTATTCTGTGTCCCCAAGTTTGTCTTTTTAAGATTCCATATATAAATTATATCAATCAGTATTTGTCTTTCTCTGAAATTTCACTTAGCATAATGCCCTCAAGGCTCATCCAGGTTGTTGCAAATGGCAGGATTTCCTTCTTTCTCATTGCTGAATAATATTCCACTGTGTGTGTATATATCTATATGTACCACATCTTCTTTATCTATTCATCTGTTGACAGGCACTTAGGTTCATAGTTGAGATCCATAGTTCCCCATCTTACTTAGAGTAAAAGCCCAAGTCATTGCAGTGGTCTACAAAGTCCTATACTAACCACCCTAACCCCTTGCCTGATGCTTCTGTTCTTATTACCCCACCTCTCTTTGGTCTCACCGGCTTCCTTTGCATTCCTCCAGCATGCCAGCTATACTGCTGCTTCAGAGCCTTTTCTCTCAATGAGCCAACATCTAGATTACAAATGAATGACCTAAACATATTTGCTTAGCTGGGCCCCTCCACCTCCAGGCTTTTACTGAAATATGGGCTTGTCTTCCTTGACCTAAATATCCCTCAATTTTCATTTCCTGCTTTTTTCCTCCACTAAAATTTTCCAGAAGTTCTCTATTATCACTAATATTCAATAGCAATGTTATCACTATCTAACACTGTATATTTTGTATCGTTGTTTATTGCACTCCTACCTCCAGTAGAAAGTAACCCACATTGCCAGAAATTTCTGAATACTTTGTTCCCTCCTGTATTCTCAGCATGCGGCCCCTTGGAGATTGTCAGTGAATATTTGAATTCTTTTGAAATAATCCATGAGCCCCAGAATGTTAGTAAATAGGGTAGTTCTCCTGGGACTTTTGCAGGAGAGATGGACAAGATGGTTTATGTTCAAGAGGAGATTCCCCTTTCAGCTACTTTCTCCTGTCAATTACTCCTTTCCTGAGAATAGAGACCAAATTGTTTTGACTTCAGAGAGCTGCTCTCCCAGTGCCTTGTAGACCTCTAATAAACAGCTCCTTTTTAGGTTAGTACAACATGTAATCAAACAAACTAGGTAATAATGTTCATCAGAATCTCAGAGTGAGATGTGTCATAATGCAAAAAGGATTTTGGTGAAGAAAAGATTTATGAAAATTCTTTTTAATATTACCTTTAAATGCAATGACCTATATAAGCCTAAATAAGTAACTTAAATTTTTCCTCTATTTTTCCCAAGCCACTTGCTTTTTCCTTGTCCCTATTTTATTTCTAGACTTCTGGCTATTTCTCTGTTGTTTCCCACCTGGGATGACAATATAAGAAGATGCGATTAAGGTAGTCAATGTTATCACTTATGGTACAAAGCTGGGTGGGGAGAAAAGAACAATTATTGGCTAAAAGGAAATTTAAAGGGTCCATCTGGATTGGACCTCCATGTATTTTATGAGTACACATAATCGATAGCAATACCAATGCATTAGAAATGATGTTCTTTACTGCCCAGTTTGCACTATTAGAACACATGTATTTCATTAACACACATAAGCAAGAGCAATACACATGTGGTAACAAATGAGTTTTCTTCACTAGCCATTTTGCAAAGTTAGTGAGTGGCCTTTTTTTAAATTTTTTTTTTTTTTTTGGTGAGTGGCTATTTTTAAGACTGATCTACCAGTATATGTAAATGTAAACACCTCTGTGCGCGATGGTGACAGCTTTAAGTAATTGAAAGCTCAGCATGAAAGTTGTGTCCAGCCTTAAGACCACTTTCAGTTAAAAGGTTAATCCTTCTAACAGTTGAATAGGCTGCCCTCTCAGACAGATCTCAGAGAAGAGAATTTATTATATAAGGTACAATCTCATTGGGTATGCAAGGTAAATAACCTCATTAAGAATGGAATGTGAAGGAGATGCAGTACTGTTCAAATAGGGCAAAAGGGGGCCAACAAGGTAAAACAAAAGGCAGTTATGGAAGTCAACCACTGCTTTTATTTTGTGTTTCATATTTTGTGCTGAATAAAGCAGATTAAAAGGGCAAGCTGGTTAGCATTGAGAAGGGCCCAAAGGAAAGAGGGCTGGGTCAATTCTTTTGGTGAAAAGGGATAGAGTAGAACATAGCTTGTTGGTCATTGTTTAATTGAAGAATCTCAAAGGGTGGAAAATGTTGACTACTGTGAGAGCTGTAAATAAAGAGATCCTTCTGGATCTAAAAACCCTGATAGACCTTGGGCACTTGTTTCCCAGAGGCATGGATACCTTCTGATTGATGGCTTGATTAACTCTCCTCTTGTTTGACTGAGCTCTCTTGTAATGCTGGAATGTCAAAATCATTACCTCTCTCTGAGAAATTCCTCTTCTAATTGAAGAGGAATTGAGGTACTGAGCTTTGGTCTCCTGCCAGTTAGTGTCTACACTTACTGTCATCTATATCTATATCATCTACCATGATGTCATTTACCTATCATCAAAAAAGTAAAATTTCTCTTGAGCCTCCAGAATTAAATATTCTTAAAATGGAAGAGTAGATGGGTCTTGGAGGTTGTTTGGTTCAGGCTTCTGTCGATAGATTGTTAAAGGAGTAATGGATACAGAACACTTTGATATCTTCTATTTTCTCAGAAAAATACCATGTCAACACGTAGGCAATGACTTTTCCAGCAGGGTCTATGGTATGTTTCTACAACATGAATTAACTCTTATGCAACTAGCTGTTTGGAGAGTGAGGTCGGTATAGCTCAGAAGTCATGTTGGTCAGACATGATTTTTCTCAGCGCATTAATGCTTTCCATCACCAAACAGCAGCTGAATACAGCAAGTTGTGGAAGAACATAGAATATAGAACCTATAGCCCAACTCACTTAAGAAGAAGACCATGCTGTGAACAGGTGGCTATGTGTTTTGTCTTCGAAGGGCTTAGTGTGCGGTTCTTGCTGATCTTTTGGTATTTTGTTCTTGTCTCCACGAATCAGCAGCTTCAGTCCTTCATTTTATCCCTTCTGTCAAGCTATCTTCTCTCTCTCTCTCTCTCTTTTTTATTGTGGCAAAATGTACATTTTTTTTAAGGTAAAAATTCCTGTGTTAACGGTAGTTCTTCTGAGTCAGGAAGTTAACTTTTTTTTTTAACTGTGAAAATATTTTTATTAGTTTTATTATTCTTTTTGTTGGTGTTTGGTTACAAACATGCTTCAGTTCTGAGTGGTCTGCTTATAACTCTATTTTTCCTTTAAGTCCTGTGATTTTGCAGAATGCAAGTATTTTTTGAAATAGATATATCTCTAAGAGCAGAAGAGCCTCTATTGTGTTTTCTTAATGCATGTAATAGGGCTGTTATAACTGATCATCTTCAAGGATTGTCCTAGGAAGCTGAACTCAAGCTGGAGTAGGATTATCTATAAAGAGCCAGTAAGAAGTTCAAGATCAGCCAGGAGACTTGCTGAAATTTTGTAGGCTCATTAGTGTCAAAGTTCAGAAGACTTACAACCTATCAATCTTACTGCAATGTTCTTATTCCTTAAGCTTTTCTACTTTTAATGAGTGAGAATGTATAAAATGCTGCCCTACCTTATACTCATGACTTCTCCTAACTTCCTTGCAACCACCAGAAACAAATTTTGGTGTCAAGAATATAGTTTGCTCAGCACACAATGAAGTCCCTTTCTAAACCTTTTTTAGTTACATAAGAATTCTGAATTTTCAGAGGGGGTATTTATTTTCTGCTCTCTCCTCTGCCCCTCACCCAGCACTCAGGACTCTTGTGCTGTCCTCTGATGCTTCTGCTCATTACTAACTGGACAAATCACATGATCTTAATGGTGCTATTTCAATTCAATAAGTATGTATTGAACACCTACTATATGTAGGAAACTCTGCTAATGAGTTTCTGTGAACTCTCCCAGATCAGAAATTGGTGTCTTACCAAAGAACTTCTAGGGACAATGTCTTAAGCCAAGACAGCAGCCAGAATGGAATAAGGACTCAAGTATTCTTTAAGTGCCTCTTAAATCTCTTAAGGGACTAATCCTGGTATTTTGCTGGATGACTTATTTGCTATGGTGTCCGCAGACAAGCTGGGTGCCAAGAGAAGGAAAGTCGGAGGCTGAAGAGCATTTATGCCTCAGAAGCTACCTCATTTTGTAACAGGTTTCTTCCATGGCATTAGTTTAATGATGTGTGTATGGATGTGTACGTGTGTGTGTGTGTGTGTGTGTGTGTGTGTGTGTGTGTGTTCAAATTACTCCACGAAAGACCTTGAAACCTGAAGTGGCTCAACAACTAAATTTCTCTGTCACAAGGCCATAAAGCTTGCCTGGAATAGTGAAATTCCCATGAAATTGAATTGATCCTCAAATTATTGCTTAAATGATAGGACAGTAGAAACTTAAGAGCATATTAATGCTAATGGGAATCGCTCCACTAATGCTGTACAAGACCAGCTGAGAAGTGCATGAGGCACGTTACAAAAAAGCCATTATGCTCATCTTTTCATAGATGCATGATTTGTTTTATTCTTACAACATTTGAAGTTTAAAGTTTTTATACTGTGCTTTATGAATAGAAGTGTAATGAGGTCGAAAACCAAAATAGTGCTCACCACCATGCATAGAAATAGAAAGAAGAGAAGCGTTAGCTGAATGCTGCCCATTTGAATTCCTATTTCTAAAAAATCCAATTTAATTTTTTATTACTTGTCTCATTAACCCCAAGATTTAGAAAATTGAGTGCTACCCGAGTAAAATAAGAGTGACAATGCAAAATACTTTGAAAAGACTTGGCTTTTCTATTGATCTCTTAAACATCTTAAAATTAAAATGTTCTTACATTATAAAACCATTTTGCAATACGTAGGTGATTTATCCCCAAGTTTGAATCTACCTGTCTTAAATGTATACTGAGCCTTTATTTATGCTTTGAAAATATAGTAGATAAAAAGCATAAGTGTTTCTGATATTATGTTTTGTCATCTCCAGCTAAGAAGATTGAAATCTTGAGAAACAATTTTCTGAAGAAATGAAATCGTATGCCCTCCTGAACCCTTGGGGGAAAATAGCCTCTCTGTTTGCTCGGAATATGAAACAGTAGAACAGTACGAGTAAAGCAGACAGCCATGCCATGCATGTCACGTTTCTCTTTGTATCGTTTGAAATGATGTTTTAAGATTTTCCTGGGGTTTTATTTATTTATCTAAGAAATAACTGGAACAAATAATATTTGCACAATCTCACTGATGTAAGAGTTTCCAAAGCAGATGTATTTATTTTCTGGGAAATATGAAAGATTGCTTTATAACTCTTGTGTTCTATAACTTCATAGAGACTATGTAAAATTGAGAAGATCTGGGAAGTTCTCTATAGTGGTAACATTTCTGAAAATGTGAAGGGAATCCTTCAACATCTTTGTCTCTTGGATCCTAAGAGAGTCCTCAGTAGTCTCATTGGCTTCATAGGGTAAGTAGAAGAATACCTTATAGAGGAAGAAAACTTTCTAACAAGCAAAAAATGAAAAACATTGTTTATATTTGGACGGCTGTGTTTTTCAAATGAAAACGATCACATTTAAAGTATGCCTTTCTGGATATTGTCACTTCTCATTCCTCAGGGTAATAAATATCCCCCTTGTGTTAGATGATAGCCCAGATAATTCAGTCCTGCTGAAGTGGGAATGTAAGATTCTGTAAAATCCAAAGTAACCTTTTGTTTTTACAAGTTGACATAATACATTCAAACACGTTTGGTGGCACATCCCTTGCCCTTGTTGGAAGACTTTGGACTTCAGGAGAAGAGATTTTCCTTCTCCTCATTTATGAAGCTGATTAAGTAAATCATATAAATAAGATTTTAAAATTTTCCTTTGCAGGTAAGCTATATTATAAAATTGTAACTACATAACTGAGCAAAATCATCTGTCAGAGGCAGTTTGTAAATAATGAAATAAAAATCTATCTTCATATTTATACTCAAATGTTATATCTGATGCCAAGTGATTTTCTAAGTTTGATTACTCACTTTAATCAACAACTTTGGCTCCATTTTGGCTCACTCCAAAAGTCTAGACTTGTCTCCAGTGATAAAGATTGGTACCACTAAGAATATTCAGAGGCTGTGAAGGCACCCCCAAAATGGAGTTCCAATGCTACTCTGAGAAATGTCAGTCTCACAGTCTTAGGCTAATGGCTTTTAAGGAAAAGCACCTATCTGTCATATTTATTTAAAAATCAGTTGCTTTACCATGGAGTCATATCTTACCATTTTGACTCAGAAGTACATCTCTTCCAGATTCCTTAAGAACTCAGGACACTGTTGGGAGCTGCCATGTTTTAAAGCACACAGGATCACTTAGCCCTAAAAGTTTGGGATTCAGAGAAAAGAGATGGTCTCAAGAACTGTGGATGAAATTGAGCCACTTGGCAACGTTAATTCAACTGTTGTTTGCTAAACACTACCTCCACAAAAGTGTTCCCTGACCTCTATGTATATTTATGTGCTATTTTAAGAAATATACACTTTTCTTTATTTAGAAAACACAACAAAATATAGAATAATTAGAATATATATTTTAAAATATTTATTTGAGTAGAGTTGACACACAAGTTACATTAGTTTCAGGTATAGAACAATAGTGATTCACCATCTCTATATGCTGTTATATTCCCCACAGGTATAGCTGCCATCTGTCACCATGAACACTATTACAATACCACTGACTGTATTCCCTGTGCTTTGCCTTCTAACCCCATGACTTACTCACTCCATAACTGCAGGCCTGTATCTCCCACTCCCCTTCATCCATCTGCCCACCCTGCCACCAGCCCCCTTCCCTCTGGAAACCATCAATGTGTTCTCTGTATTTATAGGTCTGATTCTGCCTTTTGTTTATCTATTCATTCATTTTGTTTTTTTAGAATCCACATGTGAGTGAAATCATATGGTATTTGTCTTTCTCAGTCTGACTTACTTCATTCAGCGTAATACCCTCTAGGTCCATCCATGTTGTCACAAATAGCAAGATCTCATCCTTTTTTATGGTTGTGTAATTATTTATGTGCTCACATAGGGATACAGCAGCCCTTGTTCTCAAGTTGTTTTCTAAGAGTTTTTGGGGGGTATTTTTAGTGCGTTAATTCTTTATGCTCATGTTAGTCAGAAGCTTTTTGACTGCAAGTGGCAGAACTCTAACTAGTTTCAGCAAGAGGGGAATATTTTAGAAGTTTACAAATTTGTCTTATATGATCAAAATTCAGGCAGAGGAGGCACGTGGTTAGACCTTAGGGACAATGGGCTCTAGACATTCAGATGCCCTCAGAACTCCTGCTCTATCTAATTCTCAACTCTATTTCCCTCTTTGCACATGCTGCTCCTTCTGCTGGGACAGCCTGCTTCCTGTCCTCCCGACATGCAAAACTCCAACAGTGCCACAGATCCAGCTTCACTCCTCTGCAGACCCACTGTGGTTGGGTTGTCCTGTGGGAGCTTTGAGAGTATGGGCCGTGTCCGGTTCATTTCTAACTTTTCAGAGTTTAGCAGAGGAGAGGAGATCCATTTTTGGTGGTATGACTAAAAGCTTTCACTTTTTAATTTTCTCTTGTTGTCCTCGCCTCTGCCATTCTACCTCACATTTCTTCCTTCAGTCCTTGTCTTATGGACATCCTACCAACCCTTCAAAGCCCAGTCTGAATGCTGTCTTTTTTGGCCAGGTGTTGTCTGACCCGCCAGCCAAGTTTCTGCAATCTCTCAGCGCAATTTCCTTCCCAGGCACAGGGCCCTGCCCAGGATGTACATACTGGCTTACCTAAAAATAGATGGGAGGTAGGGGTTTTGTTTTCATAGTTGCATAAAGAAACTATGTAGTCAAATAAATGCACTTCTTTGCTTAGAGGTAGGGTATATGTAACTAACCCTGGCTTTAAAAATATTAGCTTAATGTATTTCTAAATATAGTTCTGTTTGCCCTATAGCAAGCAAAGGGCCCATTCATTTCCTACATTCTTCTACTTAATTTTAAAACTTGTTACCATATTCTTGGTTAAAAGATTGCACCTATTAAAAGATTCTGTTATAAGATAAATTGGGAATTCTGCTTCCTGACTCTATTAGATTTTAATTTAATTCAAATTGTTAAGCATAGAGAAGCCAAATAGTCTTAGGAAGCCAAAAGAAAACTTGCAGAAAGGGAAGAAGAAACAGGTGGAATTTATGCTATTTCCTAGTAGGTTTCAGGGATCAGATTAAAAACTAGTGAGCGGTCTATGGAGAAAGACCAGCTGCCAATTTTAAAAGTGTGAATTACAACTGAGGGTAGCTAATGTCCTAGGTGCCCTTAATTGTGAAAAATTATGGTATTCCCAACCTCAAGTTGTATAAAAGTGCTTGTTTCCTTGCGCTTTTTATGGTTCAGATGGTCATTTTTCCCCCCAAGAGGAGGTGCCATAGTAGATGGAAATGGAAACAACTTGGGTTTGGTTCTAGTTTCGGTTTGAGACCCTTGTCTATTAGACAGAGGACATAATACCTGTGTCGGTGATGATCCATGACATCTGGGAGCATGTGTCTGTGAGCCACAATGTCCTTCCTGTTTCACCATTTGGCAAGCCTTTATTTTCCCATTCCACAAATGGCAAGTGTTCATTCACGAAATATTTTATCTAAGTATTCATCAGTATTAAAAAACAATATGCTTTTAATACTTCAATGGCTACATAAAAACCGTTAAAAATTTTTTTTAAAAGGTGGTTGTGGTGGGGAGGGGGAGAGCTTTCCTAAGCACAGCCAAAATTTTCTAGGTGATTTACTTAAAAAAAAACAAAAAATATTTTAAATCATGGTTTCTATTGACTGGCTTCTACATAGGTCACCATGGCTCTGTCCTCAAAAGCCCAACAGAAAAGCTGAAATATTTTAAGAACGTAGGCATGCCATGTCAAATAATTTGCTTAGACTGGTCTTTTTCCCCAGTGACTTGATGGATTTCCAGAACGGATCCTTTCTTCTGATTAGGTCTCCGAGCTTCCATCTCAAGACCTTGTATCGTCTGTTTTTCTCTTCCTAATTCCCTCTCCAGTCTCTCCTCCCCTCCTCCATCTCTTCTTCTATCAGCCCAGGTACTCAAGCTTTTGACATCTCTAAGAAATCTTCCCTGCATCCCGCCTCTCTGACGCTTAACCTGTTCCCTCCTCTTTCCAACCAAGTATCTGAAAAAGAAAAGTCTATTTCTGCTGCCTCCACTTGAACTCCAGAGTCTAGCTTCTGCTTCCGGTGTTTACAGCAGCTACTTTGCAGAAGTTACCGATGTCCAGCTAACTCACTCCGTGGCTTTTCTTGGTTAGGCACTGTTGACAACTCCTTCTCCATCTGATCCATCTGCAACTTCACTTTCCTTGTTCAAGATCATTGCTTTCTTGGGTTCCTTCAGTGTCTTCTTGCCTTCCTCTACCTACCCTGCCATTAGTGGCTGACATTATTTTTGGGTCTCTTCTCACCACTTTATGCTTTTTTACTGGTGAAGTCATTCATTCCCATGGTTCTGACCAGTAGTGTGTGTGCCCACATGCTGATAACTCCAAATTTGGCATTTCCACAGCTGAGATGGTCATAAATGACATCTGATCCCATAACTTTGTACTTCCAGCTGTTCCTTCCCTGTATCACTATCAGTTATCTTTTAAAAAAATATAATTCTGATTATGTCACCTCCCTGCTTAAATTCCCAGCTGGCTCCTTGCCGTGTGTAGGATAAAGGCCAAAGCCCTAAATGTGACATGGGCATGTAAAGAGCTTCCTAAGCCTTGCCTAAGCTTCAGTCATGTCACACACTAGGCTGTCCTTGAACATGCTAGGTCTTGCGTGCTTCTCAGCCTCTGTTTGAGCACATCCCTCTCCCTGATCTTCTCTTTGGTTTGCTGCTTGAAGACTCCTTATTTCTAAGGTCCAATTCAAATCTCAGTTCCTCTATGAAAATTTTTCTGATGCTCCTTTACTCTAAGCCTCAGATAGAACCAATCTATTCCCCTTTTGTGCTTCTATTGCACTTGGTTCATACTATTAGGGATGTAGTATTATAATTATTAGTGTGTCTGTATCCTGCTAAAATGTAGGGGCCCTGAGAGTCAGGATCACCTCTCATTTATCTGTCCACCTCATACCCTTGGTTCTAACACATCTGGCACGTGTAAATGCTCAAGAAATTGGGTTGGTTGATGTGTGACTAAATTGACTAAACCAACTGATGGTTTGGGGGAAGTGTAGCCCCTGCCCATAATTATACCACATATCAAGGAACCCAAACAAGAAGATAACTTCCAAAAAATTATAATCATCCTGATATTTTCACAATATATAATCTCAGTGTTCTTGGGATTGTTATCAGCAATGTTGCATCTGTAAATATTGTTCATTTTGATGATGACAGGTTATTTTTTTTAAATTTTAGAGTCTTCTCCAATTTTCATCTAGAATTCCTAGTGTCTCTCCCTGTCTTTTTCCCCACCAAGGTTAGTTTTTGTTACTTCTGGCCATCTGGCTTTGCCTGTATCAGCTGACAGTGTTGCTTATGAGAACAGGTCCCACAATTAATACCATCATCTAGGAAATCAATAACCAGAAACTGCTGAGCTGCCAGGAACAGAACAGGGGGGTTGACACTTGACCCGAAGAGCACTGGGCCGTTAGTCTGGCTCTAGTTTTTCTGGCTGAAGCCATTGCAGTCATGAAGATTATCTTGTTTCTAGAACCCTCCAGGAAGGAAATGTCATTTCCTCTACCCATACTGTTCACTTCTTTATTGCCCTCCTTCCTTCTCTTCCTCTTTCTCTCTTCTGCCACCTTGTTCCATAGAGGATTTAAGGTACCTTATTTGGTCCATAAATATATCATGATAACATACATTAGAAGTAACTTTTTAAAAGTCAGTGAGAAAGAGAAATGATAGAGAAATCAAATGGAGCCAGGAATGAAGCTAATTCCAACGTGCTTATCACCGATGTCTAAATGCTTGCTGGAGGCAGAATTTAGTATTTCCAATTTGACTCTGAGCTTTCCTACAGCTAGTAAGAAGAGGAAAAATCTGATAAGCTATGTAATTTGTGATATCTATAAGTAAAAGCAAAGTCAACCCCCCCCCCCCACAACTATTCCTTGTGCTAAGACCTGAAAGACATCTCATGAAGAGGATCTTGGGTAAGATACTGATTGATATTCCCCACTACGTCCTTCTCGTAGATGAATATTTGTCTTTCTTTTTAAAATGACATTTGCAGGATGGGGTATGACATGATTATTCAGCTGAGCATCGTTTCAGGCCATGGTACTATAGTGAACTAGTCAGAATTTGATTTGGAGTCACTGCAATTTGGACCTTTCTTCCTCGACCTCTAGTGAGTCTTCCCAAAGTAGGCTCTATTTGAGGCAGCTTCAGGACAGTGTATGAAGAGGTACAGGGCAGAGTTGGCTAACTTCAGAATTTGCTCACAACAGGTCGGATAACTTGGTACAACAAATAATGCACACACTCAGTGAGGCTGGTTGCCTACTTTAGATGAAATGGCTCAAGCGTCTGCCCTAGGGACAGCAGATGGCGAAGCAAGGCAGTGATAGAGAGCGAGGAGCGTATGGGAGGTATGCACACTCTCATTTTCCTTAAATAACCAAATGGGATTGTATGTTCCTACTGGACCTGTCCTTGGCTCAGAAGGGGCACTGTACCTTTCTGTTGGCCAACACCAGGAGGGCTCTTCTGCACCCCACGCCACTGTCCCCTTTGCCTTTTGTCACTCATAAGCCAGATGACAAAGACCAGCCCTGGGTGACTGCTTGGTCCCTCTTATGTTTCTTGCTCTCACTTCCTTCACGAAGCTCCTGGTCTTGTCTCGAGCAGTCTCTGGTTTTTGCCAGCAATGAGTGGTGGGGGCATACACCAGCATGGACCTCTACACGTCTAATCTCCCTCATTTGTGTGTGTTCTGGCTCACCTGGCTGGCTGACCTGGCTTGGCCCAGTTTTCACTCCGTGACCCCTCCCTACCCAGTTGATGGATATCAGGAGCTGAGCCAAATGTTCACATATTAGACAAATGACGTGTTTGGTAGAAAAACAGTTACGCAATGAGAAATATATAGATTTAAAACCACATGTCAAATACATTGATATCTGTTCTTAATCTTTATTTACCAGAGAGGAGTGATTGAGGATCTAAGCAGCAGAACATTATCTCCTAAAAAACATAGGTTCCAATTTATTTTATTTTATTTTATTATGTTATGTTAGTCACCATACATCACATCATTCGTTTTTGATGTAGTGTTCCATGAGTCATTGTTTGCATATCACACCCAGACCAAATTTTGAATGGTTCCAATCTAATCCTTGGACTATAAACTGCATGTCATCTTTTAGATTCCCCTAGAGCATCTAATTGGCAGACTCTTTGGGCAAGAGACCATGAGCCTTGGGGTTTACAAGGCACCTGTGCTAAAATCCAGGCCCTACTTTGTACTTTAGTTGAAACTTTTCTCTCCATACATTGCAACAATTGCCAACAGTCGTCTAGAAATGACTCTTCTCAGCAACTGTGGTTTAGAGCTTCCTCCTGTTTGTGGTTTTCTCTGGAATCCTGCACTTCTGCCTCCTTGGGGAACTTACTGTCTGTGCACAGGCAACTCATTTTTCTCTTGAACATTATTATTATCACTTACTACTTATTAGAGCCGTGGTAGATATTTCTAACCCCGATGTTCTTTGCCTGGGACCTGCCAAT